>NC_134271.1:38159902-38404902 GCF_031893055.1 Leptodactylus fuscus
TCAACTTTCCCATGGCTGCGACCTTCTCAGCCAGAGCTACACTCAAGAATACACGATCAATGAAACCCTATGGGGAAAATCAAACTCCGACATGATACAAGTTGCAAGATCACCCAGCTAGCCTATGATGGGCTATCACTAGATAGGCTTAACTTTCAACTTTCCCATGGCTGCGTCGTTCTCAGCCCGAGCTACACTCAAGAGTACACGATCAATGAAGCGCTACGGGGAAAATTAAACTCCTGCTTCATAGAAGTTGCCGAGTAAACGATCAATGAAACCCTATGGGGAAAATCCAACTCCGGCATGATACAAGTTGCAAGATCACCCAGCTAGCCTATGATGGGATGTCACTAGATAGGCTTAACTGTCAACTTTCCCATGGCTGCGACCTTCTCAGCCAGAGCTACACTTAAGAATACACGATCAATGAAACCCTATGGGGAAAATCAAACACCGACATAATACAAGTTGCAAGATCACCCAGCTAGCCTATGATGGGCTGTCACTAGATAGGCTTAACTGTCAACTTTCCCATGGCTGAGTCGTTCTCAGCCCGAGCTACACTCAAGAGTACACGATCAATGAAGCGCTATGGGGAAAATTAAACTCCTGCTTGATAGAAGTTGCCGAGTAAACGATCAATGAAACTCTATGGGGAATATCCAACTCCGGCATGATACAAGTTGCAAGATCACCCAGCTAGCCTATGATGGGCTGTCACTAGATAGGCTTAACTGTCAACTTTCCCATGGCTGCGTCGTTCTCAGCCCGAGCTACACTCAAGAGTACACGATCAATGAAGCGCTATGGGGAAAATTAAACTCCTGCTTGATAGAAGTTGCCGAGTAAACGATCAATGAAACTCTATGGGGAAAATCCAACTCCGGCATGATACAAGTTGCAAGATCACCCAGCTAGCCTATGATGGGCTGTCACTAGATAGGCTTAACTGTCAACTTTCCCATGGCTGGGACCTTCTCAGCCAGAGTGACACTCAAGAATACACGATCAATGAAACCCTATGGGGAAAATCAAACTCCGACATGATACAAGTTGCAAGATCACCCAGCTAGCCTATGATGGGCTGTCACTAGATAGGCTTAACTGTCAACTTTCCCATGGCTGCGACCTTCTCAGCCAGAGCTACACTCAAGAATACACGATCAATGAAGCGCTACGGGGAAAATTAAACTCCTGCTTGATAGAAGTTGCCGAGTAAACGATCAATGAAACCCTATGGGGAAAATCCAACTCCGGCATGATACAAGTTGCAAGATCACCCAGCTAGCCTATGATGGGCTGTCACTAGATAGGCTTAACTGTCAACTTTCCCATGGCTGCGACCTTCTCAGCCAGAGCTACACTCAAGAATACACGATCAATAAAACCCTATGGGGAAAATCAAACTCCGACATGATACAAGTTGCAAGATCACCCAGCTAGCCTATGATGGGCTGTCACTAGATAGGCTTAACTGTCAACTTTCCCATATCTGCGTCGTTCTCAGCCCGAGCTACACTCAAGAGTACACGATCAATGAAGCGCTATGGGGAAAATTAAACTCCTGCTTGATAGAAGTTGCCGAGTAAACGATCAATGAAACTCTATGGGGAAAATCCAACTCCGGCATGATACAAGTTGCAAGATCACCCAGCTAGCCTATGATGGGCTGTCACTAGATAGGCTTAACTGTCAACTTTCCCATGGCTGGGACCTTCTCAGCCAGAGCTACACTCAAGAATACACGATCAATGAAACCCTATGGGGAAAATCAAACTCCGACATGATACAAGTTGCAAGATCACCCAGCTAGCCTATGATGGGCTGTCACTAGATAGGCTTAACTGTCAACTTTCCCATGGCTGCGTCGTTCTCAGCCCGAGCTACACTCAAGAGTACACGATCAATGAAGCGCTATGGGGAAAATTAAACTCCTGCTTGATAGAAGTTGCCGAGTAAACGATCAATGAAACTCTATGGGGAAAATCCAACTCCGGCATGATACAAGTTGCAAGATCACCCAGCTAGCCTATGATGGGCTGTCACTAGATAGGCTTAACTGTCAACTTTCCCATGGCTGCGACCTTCTCAGCCAGAGCTACACTCAAGAATACACGATCAATGAAACCCTATGGGGAAAATCAAACTCCGACATGATACAAGTTGCAAGATCACCCAGCTAGCCTACGATGGGCTTTCACTAGATAGGCTTAACTGTCAACTTTCCCATGGCTGCGTCGTTCTCAGCCCGAGCTACACTCAAGAGTACACGATCAATGAAGCGCTATGGGGAAAATTAAACTCCTGCTTGATAGAAGTTGCCGAGTAAACGATCAATGAAACTCTATGGGGAAAATCCAACTCCGGCATGATACAAGTTGCAAGATCACCCAGCTAGCCTATGATGGGCTGTCACTAGATAGGCTTAACTGTCAACTTTCCCATGGCTGCGACCTTCTCAGCCAGAGCTACACTCAAGAATACACGATCAATGAAACCCTATGGGGAAAATCAAACTCCGACATGATACAAGTTGCAAGATCACCCAGCTAGCCTATGATGGGCTGTCACTAGATAGGCTTAACTGTCAACTTTCCCATGGCTGCGACCTTCTCAGCCAGAGCTACACTCAAGAATACACGATCAATGAAACCCTATGGGGAAAATCAAACTCCGACATGATACAAGTTGCAAGATCACCCAGCTAGCCTATGATGGGCTGTCACTAGATAGGCTTAACTGTCAACTTTCCCATGACTGCGACCTTCTCAGCCAGAGCTACACTCAAGAATACACGATCATTGAAACCCTATGGGGAAAATCAAACTCCGACATGATACAAGTTGCAAGATCACCCAGCTAGCCTATGATGGGCTGTCACTAGATAGGCTTAACTGTCAACTTTCCCATGGCTGCGTCGTTCTCAGCCCGAGCTACACTCAAGAGTACACGATCAATGAAGCGCTATGGGGAAAATTAAACTCCTGCTTGATAGAAGTTGCCGAGTAAACGATCAATGAAACTCTATGGGGAATATCCAACTCCGGCATGATACAAGTTGCAAGATCACCCAGCTAGCCTATGATGGGCTGTCACTAGATAGGCTTAACTGTCAACTTTCCCATGGCTGGGACCTTCTCAGCCAGAGCTACACTCAAGAATACACGATCAATGAAACCCTATGGGGAAAATCAAACTCCGACATGATACAAGTTGCAAGATCACCCAGCTAGCCTATGATGGGCTGTCACTAGATAGGCTTAACTGTCAACTTTCCCATGGCTGCGTCGCTCTCAGCCCGAGCTACACTCAAGAGTACACGATCAATGAAGCGCTATGGGGAAAATTAAACTCCTGCTTGATAGAAGTTGCCGAGTAAACGATCAATGAAACTCTATGGGGAAAATCCAACTCCGGCATGATACAAGTTGCAAGATCACCCAGCTAGCCTATGATGGGCTGTCACTAGATAGGCTTAACTGTCAACTTTCCCATGGCTGGGACCTTCTCAGCCAGAGCGACACTCAAGAATACACGATCAATGAAACCCTATGGGGAAAATCAAACTCCGACATGATACAAGTTGCAAGATCACCCAGCTAGCCTATGATGGGCTGTCACTAGATAGGCTTAACTGTCAACTTTCCCATGGTTGCGACCTTCTCAGCCAGAGCTACACTCAAGAATACACGATCAATGAAACCCTATGGGGAAAATCAAACTCCGACATGATACAAGTTGCAAGATCACCCAGCTAGCCTATGATGGCCTGTCACTAGATAGGCTTAACTGTCAACTTTCCCATGGCTGCGTCGTTCTCAGCCCGAGCTACACTCAAGAGTACACGATCAATGAAGCGCTACGGGGAAAATTAAACTCCTGCTTGATAGAAGTTGCCGAGTAAACGATCAATGAAACCCTATGGGGAAAATCCAACTCCGGCATGATACAAATTGCAAGATCACCCAGCTAGCCTATGATGGGCTGTCACTAGATAGGCTTAACTGTCAACTTTCCCATGGCTGCGACCTTCTCAGCCAGAGCTACACTCAAGAATACACGATCAATAAAACCCTATGGGGAAAATCAAACTCCGACATGATACAAGTTGCAAGATCACCCAGCTAGCCTATGATGGGCTGTCACTAGATAGGCTTAACTGTCAACTTTCCCATGGCTGCGACCTTCTCAGCCAGAGCTACACTCAAGAATACACGATCAATGAAACCCTATGGGGAAAATCAAACTCCGACATGATACAAGTTGCAAGATCACCTAGCTAGCCTATGATGGGCTGTCACTAGATAGGCTTAACTGTCAACTTTCCCATGGCTGCGACCTTCTCAGCCAGAGCTACACTCAAGAATACACGATCAATGAAACCCTATGGGGAAAATCAAACTCCGACATGATACAAGTTGCAAGATCACCCAGCTAGCCTATGATGGGCTGTCACTAGATAGGCTTAACTGTCAACTTTCCCATGGCTGCGTCGTTCTCAGCCCGAGCTACACTCAAGAGTACACGATCAATGAAGCGCTATGGGGAAAATTAAACTCCTGCTTGATAGAAGTTGCCGAGTAAACGATCAATGAAACTCTATGGGGAAAATCCAACTCCGGCATGATACAAGTTGCAAGATCACCCAGCTAGCCTATGATGGGCTGTCACTAGATAGGCTTAACTGTCAACTTTCCCATGGCTGGGACCTTCTCAGCCAGAGCTACACTCAAGAATACACGATCAATGAAACCCTATGGGGAAAATCAAACTCCGACATGATACAAGTTGCAAGATCACCCAGCTAGCCTATGATGGGCTGTCACTAGATAGGCTTAACTGTCAACTTTCCCATGGCTGCGACCTTCTCAGCCAGAGCTACACTCAAGAATACAGGATCAATGAAACCCTATGGGGAAAATCAAACTCCGACATGATACAAGTTGCAAGATCACCCAGCTAGCCTATGATGGGCTGTCACTAGATAGGCTTAACTGTCAACTTTCCCATGGCTGCGTCGTTCTCAGCCCGAGCTACACTCAAGAGTACACGATCAATGAAGCGCTATGGGGAAAATACAACTCCTGCTTGATAGAAGTTGCCGAGTAAACGATCAATGAAACTCTATGGGGAAAATCCAACTCCGGCATGATACAAGTTGCAAGATCACCCAGCTAGCCTATGATGGGCTGTCACTAGATAGGCTTAACTGTCAACTTTCCCATGGCTGGGACCTTCTCAGCCAGAGCGACACTCAAGAATACACGATCAATGAAACCCTATGGGGAAAATCAAACTCCGACATGATACAAGTTGCAAGATCACCCATCTAGCCTATGATGGGCTGTCACTAGATAGGCTTAACTGTCAACTTTCCCATGGCTGCGACCTTCTCAGCCAGAGCTACACTCAAGAATACACGATCAATGAAACCCTATGGGGAAAATCAAACTCCGACATGATACAAGTTGCAAGATCACCCAGCTAGCCTATGATGGGCTGTCACTAGATAGGCTTAACTTTCAACTTTCCCATGGCTGCGTCGTTCTCAGCCCGAGCTACACTCAAGAGTACACGATCAATGAAGCGCTACGGGGAAAATTAAACTCCTGCTTGATAGAAGTTGCCGAGTAAACGATCAATGAAACCCTATGGGGAAAATCCAACTCCGGTATGATACAAGTTGCAAGATCACCCAGCTAGCCTATGATGGGCTGTCACTAGATAGGCTTAACTGTCAACTTTCCATGGCTGCGACCTTCTCAGCCAGAGCTACACTCAAGAATACACGGTCAATGAAACCCTATGGGGAAAATCAAACTCCGACATGATACAAGTTGTAAGATCACCCAGCTAGCCTATGATGGGCTGTCACTAGATAGGCTTAACTGTCAACTTTCCCATGGCTGCATCGTTCTCAGCCCGAGCTACACTCAAGAGTACACGATCAATGAAGCGCTATGGGGAAAATTAAACTCCTGCTTGATAGAAGTTGCCGAGTAAACGATCAATGAAACTCTATGGGGAAAATCCAACTCCGGCATGATACAAGTTGCAAGATCACCCAGCTAGCCTATGATGGGCTGTCACTAGATAGGCTTAACTGTCAACTTTCCCATGGCTGCGACCTTCTCAGCCAGAGCTACACTCAAGAATACACGATCAATGAAACCCTATGGGGAAAATCAAACTCCGACATGATACAAGTTGCAAGATCACCCAGCTAGCCTATGATGGGCTGTCACTAGATAGGCTTAACTGTCAACTTTCCCATGGCTGCGACCTTCTCAGCCAGAGCTACACTCAAGAATACACGATCAATGAAACCCAATGGGGAAAATCAAACTCCGACATGATAAAAGTTGCAAGATCACCCAGCTAGCCTATGATGGGCTGTCACTAGATAGGCTTAACTGTCAACTTTCCCATGGCTGCGTCGTTCTCAGCCCGAGCTACACTCAAGAGTACACGATCAATGAAGCGCTATGGGGAAAATAAAACTCCTGCTTGATAGAAGTTGCCGAGTAAACGATCAATGAAACTCTATGGGGAAAATCCAACTCCGGCATGATACAAGTTGCAAGATCACCCAGCTAGCCTATGATGGGCTGTCACTAGATAGGCTTAACTGTCAACTTTCCCATGGCTGCGACCTTCTCAGCCCGAGCTACACTAAAGAGTACACGATCAATGAAACCCTATGGGGAAAATCAAACTCCGACATGATACAAGTTGCAAGATCACCCAGCTAGCCTATGATGGGCTGTCACTAGATAGGCTTAACTGTCAACTTTCCCATGGCTGCGACCTTCTCAGCCAGAGCTACACTCAAGAATACACGATCAATGAAACCCAATGGGGAAAATCAAACTCCGACATGATAAAAGTTGCAAGATCACCCAGCTAGCCTATGATGGGCTGTCACTAGATAGGCTTAACTGTCAACTTTCCCATGGCTGCGTCGTTCTCAGCCCGAGCTACACTTAAGAGTACACGATCAATGAAGCGCTATGGGGAAAATTAAACTCCTGCTTGATAGAAGTTGCCGAGTAAACGATCAATGAAACCCTATGGGGAAAATCCAACTCCGGCATGATACAAGTTGCAAGATCACCCAGCTAGCCTATGATGGGCTGTCACTAGATAGGCTTAACTGTCAACTTTCCCAGGGCTGCGACCTTCTCAGCCAGAGCTACACTCAAGAATACACGATCAATGAAACCCTATGGGGAAAATCAAACTCCGACATTATACAAGTTGCAAGATCACCCAGCTAGCCTATGATGGGCTGTCACTAGATAGGCTTAACTGTCAACTTTCCCATGGCTGCGTCGTTCTCAGCCCGAGCTACACTCAAGAGTACACGATCAATGAAGCGCTATGGGGAAAATTAAACTCCTGCTTGATAGAAGTTGCCAAGTAAACGATCAATGAAACCCTATGGGGAAAATCAAACTCCGACATGATACAAGTTGCAAGATCACCCAGCTAGCCTATGATGGGCTGTCACTAGATAGGCTTAACTGTCAACTTTCCCATGGCTGCGACCTTCTCAGCCAGAGCTACACTCAAGAATACACGATCAATGAAACCCTATGGGGAAAATCAAACTCCGACATGATACAAGTTGCAAGATCACCCAGCTAGCCTATGATGGGCTGTCACTAGATAGGCTTAACTGTCAACTTTCCCATGGCTGCGTCGTTCTCAGCCCGAGCTACACTCAAGAGTACACGATCAATGAAGCGCTACGGGGAAAATTAAACTCCTGCTTGATAGAAGTTGCCGAGTAAATGATCAATGAAACCCTATGGGGAAAATCCAACTCCGGCATGATACAAGTTGCAAGATCACCCAGCTAGCCTATGATGGGCTGTCACTAGATAGGCTTAACTGTCAACTTTCCCATGGCTGGGACCTTCTCAGCCAGAGCTACACTCAAGAATACACGATCAATGAAACCCTATGGGGAAAATCAAACTCCGACATGATACAAGTTGCAAGATCACCCAGCTAGCCTATGATGGGCTGTCACTAGATAGGCTTAACTGTCAACTTTCCCATGGCTGCGACCTTCTCAGCCAGAGCTACACTCAAGAATACACGATCAATGAAACCCTATGGGGAAAATCAAACTCCGACATGATACAAGTTGCAAGATCACCCAGCTAGCCTATGATGGGCTATCACTAGATAGGCTTAACTTTCAACTTTCCCATGGCTGCGTCGTTCTCAGCCCGAGCTACACTCAAGAGTACACGATCAATGAAGCGCTACGGGGAAAATTAAACTCCTGCTTCATAGAAGTTGCCGAGTAAACGATCAATGAAACCCTATGGGGAAAATCCAACTCCGGCATGATACAAGTTGCAAGATCACCCAGCTAGCCTATGATGGGATGTCACTAGATAGGCTTAACTGTCAACTTTCCCATGGCTGCGACCTTCTCAGCCAGAGCTACACTTAAGAATACACGATCAATGAAACCCTATGGGGAAAATCAAACACCGACATAATACAAGTTGCAAGATCACCCAGCTAGCCTATGATGGGCTGTCACTAGATAGGCTTAACTGTCAACTTTCCCATGGCTGAGTCGTTCTCAGCCCGAGCTACACTCAAGAGTACACGATCAATGAAGCGCTATGGGGAAAATTAAACTCCTGCTTGATAGAAGTTGCCGAGTAAACGATCAATGAAACTCTATGGGGAATATCCAACTCCGGCATGATACAAGTTGCAAGATCACCCAGCTAGCCTATGATGGGCTGTCACTAGATAGGCTTAACTGTCAACTTTCCCATGGCTGCGTCGTTCTCAGCCCGAGCTACACTCAAGAGTACACGATCAATGAAGCGCTATGGGGAAAATTAAACTCCTGCTTGATAGAAGTTGCCGAGTAAACGATCAATGAAACTCTATGGGGAAAATCCAACTCCGGCATGATACAAGTTGCAAGATCACCCAGCTAGCCTATGATGGGCTGTCACTAGATAGGCTTAACTGTCAACTTTCCCATGGCTGGGACCTTCTCAGCCAGAGCGACACTCAAGAATACACGATCAATGAAACCCTATGGGGAAAATCAAACTCCGACATGATACAAGTTGCAAGATCACCCAGCTAGCCTATGATGGGCTGTCACTAGATAGGCTTAACTGTCAACTTTCCCATGGCTGCGACCTTCTCAGCCAGAGCTACACTCAAGAATACACGATCAATGAAGCGCTACGGGGAAAATTAAACTCCTGCTTGATAGAAGTTGCCGAGTAAACGATCAATGAAACCCTATGGGGAAAATCCAACTCCGGCATGATACAAGTTGCAAGATCACCCAGCTAGCCTATGATGGGCTGTCACTAGATAGGCTTAACTGTCAACTTTCCCATGGCTGCGACCTTCTCAGCCAGAGCTACACTCAAGAATACACGATCAATAAAACCCTATGGGGAAAATCAAACTCCGACATGATACAAGTTGCAAGATCACCCAGCTAGCCTATGATGGGCTGTCAATAGATAGGCTTAACTGTCAACTTTCCCATATCTGCGTCGTTCTCAGCCCGAGCTACACTCAAGAGTACACGATCAATGAAGCGCTATGGGGAAAATTAAACTCCTGCTTGATAGAAGTTGCCGAGTAAACGATCAATGAAACTCTATGGGGAAAATCCAACTCCGGCATGATACAAGTTGCAAGATCACCCAGCTAGCCTATGATGGGCTGTCACTAGATAGGCTTAACTGTCAACTTTCCCATGGCTGGGACCTTCTCAGCCAGAGCTACACTCAAGAATACACGATCAATGAAACCCTATGGGGAAAATCAAACTCCGACATGATACAAGTTGCAAGATCACCCAGCTAGCCTATGATGGGCTGTCACTAGATAGGCTTAACTGTCAACTTTCCCATGGCTGCGTCGTTCTCAGCCCGAGCTACACTCAAGAGTACACGATCAATGAAGCGCTATGGGGAAAATTAAACTCCTGCTTGATAGAAGTTGCCGAGTAAACGATCAATGAAACTCTATGGGGAAAATCCAACTCCGGCATGATACAAGTTGCAAGATCACCCAGCTAGCCTATGATGGGCTGTCACTAGATAGGCTTAACTGTCAACTTTCCCATGGCTGCGACCTTCTCAGCCAGAGCTACACTCAAGAATACACGATCAATGAAACCCTATGGGGAAAATCAAACTCCGACATGATACAAGTTGCAAGATCACCCAGCTAGCCTACGATGGGCTTTCACTAGATAGGCTTAACTGTCAACTTTCCCATGGCTGCGTCGTTCTCAGCCCGAGCTACACTCAAGAGTACACGATCAATGAAGCGCTATGGGGAAAATTAAACTCCTGCTTGATAGAAGTTGCCGAGTAAACGATCAATGAAACTCTATGGGGAAAATCCAACTCCGGCATGATACAAGTTGCAAGATCACCCAGCTAGCCTATGATGGGCTGTCACTAGATAGGCTTAACTGTCAACTTTCCCATGGCTGCGACCTTCTCAGCCAGAGCTACACTCAAGAATACACGATCAATGAAACCCTATGGGGAAAATCAAACTCCGACATGATACAAGTTGCAAGATCACCCAGCTAGCCTATGATGGGCTGTCACTAGATAGGCTTAACTGTCAACTTTCCCATGGCTGCGACCTTCTCAGCCAGAGCTACACTCAAGAATACACGATCAATGAAACCCTATGGGGAAAATCAAACTCCGACATGATACAAGTTGCAAGATCACCCAGCTAGCCTATGATGGGCTGTCACTAGATAGGCTTAACTGTCAACTTTCCCATGACTGCGACCTTCTCAGCCAGAGCTACACTCAAGAATACACGATCATTGAAACCCTATGGGGAAAATCAAACTCCGACATGATACAAGTTGCAAGATCACCCAGCTAGCCTATGATGGGCTGTCACTAGATAGGCTTAACTGTCAACTTTCCCATGGCTGCGTCGTTCTCAGCCCGAGCTACACTCAAGAGTACACGATCAATGAAGCGCTATGGGGAAAATTAAACTCCTGCTTGATAGAAGTTGCCGAGTAAACGATCAATGAAACTCTATGGGGAATATCCAACTCCGGCATGATACAAGTTGCAAGATCACCCAGCTAGCCTATGATGGGCTGTCACTAGATAGGCTTAACTGTCAACTTTCCCATGGCTGGGACCTTCTCAGCCAGAGCTACACTCAAGAATACACGATCAATGAAACCCTATGGGGAAAATCAAACTCCGACATGATACAAGTTGCAAGATCACCCAGCTAGCCTATGATGGGCTGTCACTAGATAGGCTTAACTGTCAACTTTCCCATGGCTGCGTCGCTCTCAGCCCGAGCTACACTCAAGAGTACACGATCAATGAAGCGCTATGGGGAAAATTAAACTCCTGCTTGATAGAAGTTGCCGAGTAAACGATCAATGAAACTCTATGGGGAAAATCCAACTCCGGCATGATACAAGTTGCAAGATCACCCAGCTAGCCTATGATGGGCTGTCACTAGATAGGCTTAACTGTCAACTTTCCCATGGCTGGGACCTTCTCAGCCAGAGCGACACTCAAGAATACACGATCAATGAAACCCTATGGGGAAAATCAAACTCCGACATGATACAAGTTGCAAGATCACCCAGCTAGCCTATGATGGGCTGTCACTAGATAGGCTTAACTGTCAACTTTCCCATGGTTGCGACCTTCTCAGCCAGAGCTACACTCAAGAATACACGATCAATGAAACCCTATGGGGAAAATCAAACTCCGACATGATACAAGTTGCAAGATCACCCAGCTAGCCTATGATGGCCTGTCACTAGATAGGCTTAACTGTCAACTTTCCCATGGCTGCGTCGTTCTCAGCCCGAGCTACACTCAAGAGTACACGATCAATGAAGCGCTACGGGGAAAATTAAACTCCTGCTTGATAGAAGTTGCCGAGTAAACGATCAATGAAACCCTATGGGGAAAATCCAACTCCGGCATGATACAAATTGCAAGATCACCCAGCTAGCCTATGATGGGCTGTCACTAGATAGGCTTAACTGTCAACTTTCCCATGGCTGCGACCTTCTCAGCCAGAGCTACACTCAAGAATACACGATCAATAAAACCCTATGGGGAAAATCAAACTCCGACATGATACAAGTTGCAAGATCACCCAGCTAGCCTATGATGGGCTGTCACTAGATAGGCTTAACTGTCAACTTTCCCATGGCTGCGACCTTCTCAGCCAGAGCTACACTCAAGAATACACGATCAATGAAACCCTATGGGGAAAATCAAACTCCGACATGATACAAGTTGCAAGATCACCTAGCTAGCCTATGATGGGCTGTCACTAGATAGGCTTAACTGTCAACTTTCCCATGGCTGCGACCTTCTCAGCCAGAGCTACACTCAAGAATACACGATCAATGAAACCCTATGGGGAAAATCAAACTCCGACATGATACAAGTTGCAAGATCACCCAGCTAGCCTATGATGGGCTGTCACTAGATAGGCTTAACTGTCAACTTTCCCATGGCTGCGTCGTTCTCAGCCCGAGCTACACTCAAGAGTACACGATCAATGAAGCGCTATGGGGAAAATTAAACTCCTGCTTGATAGAAGTTGCCGAGTAAACGATCAATGAAACTCTATGGGGAAAATCCAACTCCGGCATGATACAAGTTGCAAGATCACCCAGCTAGCCTATGATGGGCTGTCACTAGATAGGCTTAACTGTCAACTTTCCCATGGCTGGGACCTTCTCAGCCAGAGCTACACTCAAGAATACACGATCAATGAAACCCTATGGGGAAAATCAAACTCCGACATGATACAAGTTGCAAGATCACCCAGCTAGCCTATGATGGGCTGTCACTAGATAGGCTTAACTGTCAACTTTCCCATGGCTGCGACCTTCTCAGCCAGAGCTACACTCAAGAATACAGGATCAATGAAACCCTATGGGGAAAATCAAACTCCGACATGATACAAGTTGCAAGATCACCCAGCTAGCCTATGATGGGCTGTCACTAGATAGGCTTAACTGTCAACTTTCCCATGGCTGCGTCGTTCTCAGCCCGAGCTACACTCAAGAGTACACGATCAATGAAGCGCTATGGGGAAAATACAACTCCTGCTTGATAGAAGTTGCCGAGTAAACGATCAATGAAACTCTATGGGGAAAATCCAACTCCGGCATGATACAAGTTGCAAGATCACCCAGCTAGCCTATGATGGGCTGTCACTAGATAGGCTTAACTGTCAACTTTCCCATGGCTGGGACCTTCTCAGCCAGAGCGACACTCAAGAATACACGATCAATGAAACCCTATGGGGAAAATCAAACTCCGACATGATACAAGTTGCAAGATCACCCATCTAGCCTATGATGGGCTGTCACTAGATAGGCTTAACTGTCAACTTTCCCATGGCTGCGACCTTCTCAGCCAGAGCTACACTCAAGAATACACGATCAATGAAACCCTATGGGGAAAATCAAACTCCGACATGATACAAGTTGCAAGATCACCCAGCTAGCCTATGATGGGCTGTCACTAGATAGGCTTAACTTTCAACTTTCCCATGGCTGCGTCGTTCTCAGCCCGAGCTACACTCAAGAGTACACGATCAATGAAGCGCTACGGGGAAAATTAAACTCCTGCTTGATAGAAGTTGCCGAGTAAACGATCAATGAAACCCTATGGGGAAAATCCAACTCCGGTATGATACAAGTTGCAAGATCACCCAGCTAGCCTATGATGGGCTGTCACTAGATAGGCTTAACTGTCAACTTTCCATGGCTGCGACCTTCTCAGCCAGAGCTACACTCAAGAATACACGGTCAATGAAACCCTATGGGGAAAATCAAACTCCGACATGATACAAGTTGTAAGATCACCCAGCTAGCCTATGATGGGCTGTCACTAGATAGGCTTAACTGTCAACTTTCCCATGGCTGCATCGTTCTCAGCCCGAGCTACACTCAAGAGTACACGATCAATGAAGCGCTATGGGGAAAATTAAACTCCTGCTTGATAGAAGTTGCCGAGTAAACGATCAATGAAACTCTATGGGGAAAATCCAACTCCGGCATGATACAAGTTGCAAGATCACCCAGCTAGCCTATGATGGGCTGTCACTAGATAGGCTTAACTGTCAACTTTCCCATGGCTGCGACCTTCTCAGCCAGAGCTACACTCAAGAATACACGATCAATGAAACCCTATGGGGAAAATCAAACTCCGACATGATACAAGTTGCAAGATCACCCAGCTAGCCTATGATGGGCTGTCACTAGATAGGCTTAACTGTCAACTTTCCCATGGCTGCGACCTTCTCAGCCAGAGCTACACTCAAGAATACACGATCAATGAAACCCAATGGGGAAAATCAAACTCCGACATGATAAAAGTTGCAAGATCACCCAGCTAGCCTATGATGGGCTGTCACTAGATAGGCTTAACTGTCAACTTTCCCATGGCTGCGTCGTTCTCAGCCCGAGCTACACTCAAGAGTACACGATCAATGAAGCGCTATGGGGAAAATAAAACTCCTGCTTGATAGAAGTTGCCGAGTAAACGATCAATGAAACTCTATGGGGAAAATCCAACTCCGGCATGATACAAGTTGCAAGATCACCCAGCTAGCCTATGATGGGCTGTCACTAGATAGGCTTAACTGTCAACTTTCCCATGGCTGCGACCTTCTCAGCCCGAGCTACACTAAAGAGTACACGATCAATGAAACCCTATGGGGAAAATCAAACTCCGACATGATACAAGTTGCAAGATCACCCAGCTAGCCTATGATGGGCTGTCACTAGATAGGCTTAACTGTCAACTTTCCCATGGCTGCGACCTTCTCAGCCAGAGCTACACTCAAGAATACACGATCAATGAAACCCAATGGGGAAAATCAAACTCCGACATGATAAAAGTTGCAAGATCACCCAGCTAGCCTATGATGGGCTGTCACTAGATAGGCTTAACTGTCAACTTTCCCATGGCTGCGTCGTTCTCAGCCCGAGCTACACTTAAGAGTACACGATCAATGAAGCGCTATGGGGAAAATTAAACTCCTGCTTGATAGAAGTTGCCGAGTAAACGATCAATGAAACCCTATGGGGAAAATCCAACTCCGGCATGATACAAGTTGCAAGATCACCCAGCTAGCCTATGATGGGCTGTCACTAGATAGGCTTAACTGTCAACTTTCCCAGGGCTGCGACCTTCTCAGCCAGAGCTACACTCAAGAATACACGATCAATGAAACCCTATGGGGAAAATCAAACTCCGACATTATACAAGTTGCAAGATCACCCAGCTAGCCTATGATGGGCTGTCACTAGATAGGCTTAACTGTCAACTTTCCCATGGCTGCGTCGTTCTCAGCCCGAGCTACACTCAAGAGTACACGATCAATGAAGCGCTATGGGGAAAATTAAACTCCTGCTTGATAGAAGTTGCCAAGTAAACGATCAATGAAACCCTATGGGGAAAATCAAACTCCGACATGATACAAGTTGCAAGATCACCCAGCTAGCCTATGATGGGCTGTCACTAGATAGGCTTAACTGTCAACTTTCCCATGGCTGCGACCTTCTCAGCCCGAGCTACACTCAAGAGTACACGATCAATGAAACCCTATGGGGAAAATCAAACTCCGACATGATACAAGTTGCAAGATCACCCAGCTAGCCTATGATGGGCTGTCACTAGATAGGCTTAACTGTCAACTTTCCCATGGCTGCGTCGTTCTCAGCCCGAGCTACACTCAAGAGTACACGATCAATGAAGCGCTATGAGGAAAATTAAACTCCTGCTTGATAGAAGTTGCCGAGTAAACGATCAATGAAACCCTATGCGGAAAATCCAACTCCGGCATGATACAAGTTGCAAGATCACCCAGCTAGCCTATGATGGGCTGTCACTAGATAGGCTTAACTGTCAACTTTCCCATGGCTGCGACCTTCTCAGCCAGAGCTACACTCAAGAATACACGATCAATGAAACCCTATGGGGAAAATCAAACTCCGACATGATACAAGTTGCAAGATCACCCAGCTAGCCTATGATGGGCTGTCACTAGATAGGCTTAACTGTCAACTTTCCCCATGGCTGCGTCGTTCTCAGCCCGAGCTACACTCAAGAGTACACGATCAATGAAGCGCTATGGGGAAAATTAAACTCCTGCTTGATAGAAGTTGCCGAGTAAACGATCAATGAAACCCTATGGGGAAAATCAAACTCCGGCATGATACAAGTTGCAAGATCACCCAGCTAGCCTATGATGGGCTGTCACTAGATAGGCTTAACTGTCAACTTTCCCATGGCTGCGACCTTCTCAGCCCGAGCTACACTCAAGAGTACACGATCAATGAAACCCTATGGGGAAAATCAAACTCCGACATGATACAAGTTGCAAGATCACCCAGCTAGCCTATGATGGGCTGTCACTAGATAGGCTTAACTGTCAACTTTCCCATGGCTGCGTCGTTCTCACCCGAGCTACACTCAAGAGTACACGATCAATGAAGCGCTATGGGGAAAATTAAACTCCTGCTTGATAGAAGTTGCCGAGTAAACGATCAATGAAACTCTATGGGGAAAATCCAACTCCGGCATGATACAAGTTGCAAGATCACCCAGCTAGCCTATGATGGGCTGTCACTAGATAGGCTTAACTGTCAACTTTCCCATGGCTGGGACCTTCTCAGCCAGAGCGACACTCAAGAATACACGATCAATGAAACCCTATGGGGAAAATCAAACTCCGACATGATACAAGTTGCAAGATCACCCAGCTAGCCTATGATGGGCTGTCACTAGATAGGCTTAACTGTCAACTTTCCCATGGCTGCGACCTTCTCAGCCAGAGCTACACTCAAGAATACACGATCAATGAAACCCTATGGGGAAAATCAAACTCCGACATGATACAAGTTGCAAGATCACCCAGCTAGCCTATGATGGCCTGTCACTAGATAGGCTTAACTGTCAACTTTCCCATGGCTGCGTCGTTCTCAGCCCGAGCTACACTCAAGAGTACACGATCAATGAAGCGCTACGGGGAAAATTAAACTCCTGCTTGATAGAAGTTGCCGAGTAAACGATCAATGAAACCCTATGGGGAAAATCCAACTCCGGCATGATACAAGTTGCAAGATCACCCAGCTAGCCTATGATGGGCTGTCACTAGATAGGCTTAACTGTCAACTTTCCCATGGCTGCGACCTTCTCAGCCAGAGCTACACTCAAGAATACACGATCAATGAAACCCTATGGGGAAAATCGAACTCCGACATGATACAAGTTGCAAGATCACCCAGCTAGCCTATGATGGGCTGTCACTAGATAGGCTTAACTCTCAACGTTCCCATGGCTGGGACCTTCTCAGCCAGAGCTACACTCAAGAATACACGATCAATGAAACCCTATGGGGAAAATCAAACTCCGACATGATACAAGTTGCAAGATCATCCAGCTAGCCTATGATGGGCTGTCACTAGATAGGCTTAACTGTCAACTTTCCCATGGCTGCGACCTTCTCAGCCAGAGCTACACTCAAGAATACACGATCAATGAAACCCTATGGGGAAAATCAAACTCCGACATGATACAAGTTGCAAGATCACCCAGCTAGCCTATGATGGGCTGTCACTAGATAGGCTTAACTGTCAACTTTCCCATGGCTGCGTCGTTCTCAGCCCGAGCTACACTCAAGAGTACACGATCAATGAAGCGCTATGGGGAAAATTAAACTCCTGCTTGATAGAAGGTGCCGAGTAAACGATCAATGAAACTCTATGGGGAAAATTCAACTCCGGCATGATACAAGTTGCAAGATCACCCAGCTAGCCTATGATGGGCTGTCACTAGATAGGCTTAACTGTCAACTTTCCCATGGCTGGGACCTTCTCAGCCAGAGCGACACTCAAGAATACACGATCAATGAAACCCTATGGGGAAAATCAAACTCCGACATGATACAAGTTGCAAGATCACCCAGCTAGCCTATGATGGGCTGTCACTAGATAGGCTTAACTGTCAACTTTCCCATGGCTGCGACCTTCTCAGCCAGAGCTACACTCAAGAATACACGATCAATGAAACCCTATGGGGAAAATCAAACTCCGACATGATACAAGTTGCAAGATCACCCAGCTAGCCTATGATGGCCTGTCACTATATAGGCTTAACTGTCAACTTTCCCATGGCTGCGTCGTTCTCAGCCCGAGCTACACTCAAGAGTACACGATCAATGAAGCGCTACGGGGAAAATTAAACTCCTGCTTGATAGAAGTTGCCGAGTAAACGATCAATGAAACCCTATGGGGAAAATCCAACTCCGGCATGATACAAGTTGCAAGATCACCCAGCTAGCCTATGATGGGCTGTCACTAGATAGGCTTAACTGTCAACTTTCCCATGGCTGCGACCTTCTCAGCCAGAGCTACACTCAAGAATACACGATCAATAAAACCCTATGGGGAAAATCAAACTCCGACATGATACAAGTTGCAAGATCACCCAGCTAGCCTATGATGGGCTGTCACTAGATAGGCTTAACTGTCAACTTTCCCATGGCTGCGACCTTCTCAGCCAGAGCTACACTCAAGAATACACGATCAATGAAACCCTATGGGGAAAATCAAACTCCGACATGATACAAGTTGCAAGATCACCCAGCTAGCCTATGATGGGCTGTCACTAGATAGGCTTAACTGTCAACTTTCCCATGGCTGCGACCTTCTCAGCCAGAGCTACACTCAAGAATACACGATCAATGAAACCCTATGGGGAAAATCAAACTCCGACATGATACAAGTTGCAAGATCACCCAGCTAGCCTATGATGGGCTGTCACTAGATAGGCTTAACTGTCAACTTTCCCATGGCTGCGTCGTTCTCAGCCCGAGCTACACTCAAGAGTACACGATCAATGAAGCGCTATGGGGAAAATTAAACTCCTGCTTGATAGAAGTTGCCGAGTAAACGATCAATGAAACTCTATGGGGAAAATCCAACTCCGGCATGATACAAGTTGCAAGATCACCCAGCTAGCCTATGATGGGCTGTCACTAGATAGGCTTAACTGTCAACTTTCCCATGGCTGGGACCTTCTCAGCCAGAGCTACACTCAAGAATACACGATCAATGAAACCCTATGGGGAAAATCAAACTCCGACATGATACAAGTTGCAAGATCACCCAGCTAGCCTATGATGGGCTGTCACTAGATAGGCTTAACTGTCAACTTTCCCATGGCTGCGACCTTCTCAGCCAGAGCTACACTCAAGAATACACGATCAATGAAACCCTATGGGGAAAATCAAACTCCGACATGATACAAGTTGCAAGATCACCCAGCTAGCCTATGATGGGCTGTCACTAGATAGGCTTAACTGTCAACTTTCCCATGGCTGCGTCGTTCTCAGCCCGAGCTACACTCAAGAGTACACGATCAATGAAGCGCTATGGGGAAAATTAAACTCCTGCTTGATAGAAGTTGCCGAGTAAACGATCAATGAAACTCTATGGGGAAAATCCAACTCCGGCATGATACAAGTTGCAAGATCACCCAGCTAGCCTATGATGGGCTGTCACTAGATAGGCTTAACTGTCAACTTTCCCATGGCTGGGACCTTCTCAGCCAGAGCTACACTCAAGAATACATGATCAATGAAACCCTATGGGGAAAATCAAACTCCGACATGATACAAGTTGCAAGATCACCCAGCTAGCCTATGATGGGCTGTCACTAGATAGGCTTAACTGTCAACTTTCCCATGGCTGGGACCTTCTCAGCCAGAGCTACACTCAAGAATACACGATCAATGAAACCCTATGGGGAAAATCAAACTCCGACATGATACAAGTTGCAAGATCACCCAGCTAGCCTATGATGGGCTGTCACTAGATAGGCTTAACTGTCAACTTTCCCATGGCTGCGACCTTCTCAGCCAGAGCTACACTCAAGAATACACGATCAATGAAACCCTATGGGGAAAATCAAACTCCGACATGATACAAGTTGCAAGATCACCCAGCTAGCCTATGATGGGCTGTCACTAGATAGGCTTAAGGCTTATAGGCTTAAGGCTTATTGGATTTTGAGATTAAAAATGCTTCCCAAAAATTGAAAATTTTAAAGAAATATGCCATTTCGGTGGCCAAAACATTGCACCCACTTTGTGTTGTCAGAGACTTGCACTCCTAAAACTATTAAGTGGGCCATCCCGAGGGGCAAAAAATTATATATGTGGGTGTAAACTGCTGCTTGGGCACACAGCAGGGCTCAGAAGGGAAGGAGCATTGCACTTTTTAGCTTTTGAGGTAAAGATTTAGAGGGACCCTCTGGGGGCCATGTTGTTTTTGCAGAGTCCTGGAGGCTACAGTAAACTGGAATTCCCCAAGAAGTGACCCCATTTTGTAAGGGCAATTTTAGGGTCTCTGCAAAAGTGTCATGGCATCCAAAAACCAAACCATCTAAGTCTGTGTTCCAAAAACCAAATAACCCTTCTTCCCCTCTGTCCGGCTGTGTACCTAGCGCCCATGAAGTAATAGTACGTCATGGGTCGCTAAGGGTTTAAAATGGCATCCCATTACGTTCGTGGTTGTGTTACATCCCCAAATTCCTTTTGCTATATATGCGGTGAATTTATTGTTAAAAAAAAAAAAACAGCGGCCTGTGTCTGAGTTTAAGAGAGTGTATTTTGCCTACTTTGGCATTAGACTTGGAGATCAAAACAAGACTTGGGCACCTCACAAAGTGTGCTATATTTGTGTTGAAGATTTGAGAAGATGGTCGAAAGGAAAGAAGAAAGCTTTCAAATTTGGCATCCCGATGATTTGGAGGGAACAGAGAGACCAAAATCAAGTATTTGTTTAAATAGGTATGTGTACAGACCAAAAATAGTAACAAGGGATAGAAGTGGGATTTTAGGTACACTAAAATGTAACTTTTATTTGTTTAATTAAAAAGTTTCAGTGATAACAAGTAAATAAAATACGTTCAAAAAAAGGCATGTTTGGTGTGTCTTTTCTGCCCACACTCACCCCAGCTTCACTCCTAATATAGCAGTGTAGGTGATTAAACTGAATCCCTTAAATCCCCGCCTACAGACATCAGATGTAGCAAATGTAACATATATAGCACCACATACAAATGTCAACCACTCAATATTCGATTCACTTGTAGTGGCTAAGGAGGGGAAATGGCATTGCTATACTCCATTTAGAGCTAGTCTCGGGCAACTAGAACACTCAACTATTTTTCTTGTGAGTTACAATCACCTAGAGACTAGAATACACATGCCACCAAACTCACTGTGGACCAGTATATAAGAAAGCGCCCAAAGTCATACATTCATCACTCCACTTAATTTGTTGTAGCTTGGAGAGGGGGGATGACATTGCTATACTTAAGTTTGGGCTAATCTCGGGCAGTTGGGACCTTTAGCTCTTTTACTTGTAAGCCACAGTCACCCACAGACTCATACACACATGCTAGATAGATCGCTATAATAAGCGTATAGAAAAGGCCTGACGCGTTTCAATTAACTCCAACATGGAGCTAAATCATCAGAGGCTCAATAGGAACGTGCTGTAAATACAGCGCTGTTTAAACGAGCTTCATACACGCTCGGTCGGTCATAGTTTTTGACCGCGCTGGGCGCTCACCAGAGCCGGGTATTTAAACCCCAAAAGCTCCGCCTCCTGCGCTCGCGTCAGAGGGGGCGCGACTAATGATGTCATTGGCGCCTCCCTCCTATGCCGACACAGGGAATGCCTCGCCTTACACTTCCAACAGCGGGGCGGGATTAGAACAGCGCGATATGCGCTCTAAAGGGTCAGACCTACGTCGCGGTACCGCTCCGTCAGTACACAACTTGACAAGTGGACGATCAGGTAAGTAATTGTGCCCTCAAAGGACCGATCCTCCGGTCTACATAATGCTCTGTTATATTTAACGGAATACATCACCCGATATGGACTGTACATGCCACAACCATCGGATGAGGACTATATACTGCCAGTAATAAGATACATTATTAATAACTGCACAGATCAATAACCCCATGTTAAAATATGAGAAGCATGGATTCAAACAAATTGGGGAATGGCCAGAATAATTTCGCTACAATCCTAAAAAAGATCAAAAATACATCTAAATCCACATGTGCATAATAGAATACACACAGCACTTAGAACCTCTAAGATAGTATTTATGAATGGCTAAACATTCATTCCATATATAGAACTCTTTTAAGATGGTATTTTTAGATTCTATATATAAGAAGCATAGGATATGTATTCGTTAAGGCCCTTTGGATGTACCGAGTCCATTAGGAAAATCCACCTTGTTTCCCGTTGGATCACTTTTCTATCAAAGTTGCCCCCTCTTGGGGATGGCAACACTTTCTCAATGCCTTGAAACCGAAGACACCCCACATCTCCACCATGCTTTTCTCTTACATGCCTTGAAATTGGGGTCACTTCTTCACGTAATACATCATTGATGTGTTCACGGATCCTCCTGCGGAACTCCCTAGTTGTTTTTCCAACGTATTGGAGTCCGCAGGAGCATGATGTTAAATAGACCACTCCTGTTGTCTTGCAATTGATGAACGATTTGATGTCATAACTTTTATGAGTATTGGCAGATGCAACCACCTTGCCTTTTTTAATAAATTGGCATTCCTTGCACATCCCACAAGGGAATGTGCCCCTAATTTCTGCCCGCTGTCTATCCAACCAAGTATCAGCCGACACTTCTGGGGGCAAAAAACTGTTCACCAACCTATCCTTTAGATTCGGACCTCTACGGTAGGTAATGCTTGGTTTAATACCCACCATAGAGCCTAGCAAGGGGTCCGTTCTCAAAATGCCCCATGAATTGTTCAAAATCTGCTTGATCCGTTCAGCCGCTCCATCATAGGTCGCGACCATCCGGATTTCTGCCAACTCCTGTTTTTTCTCCCGCGGATTAAGAAGCTGTGTGCGGTCTATACTTAATGCATGTTTGTACGCATTCTTCAACACCTTATCTGGATATCCTCTTCTCTTAAACCTGCCTCTCAAGTCCCTGGACATGGTCTGAAAATCCGAAATATGGGTACAGTTTCTTCTAACCCTAAGGTATTGACCCTTAGGTATCCCAGATTTTAATGGACTTGGATGCCAGCTACGCCAATCCAAGAGAGAGTTGGTAGCAGTTTCTTTTCTATGCACACAGGTCCGTAGCCGACCTGATGGCTCTTTAGAGATAGTAAGGTCCAGAAATGTCATCTTCTCTTTTTGTATATCATAGGTGAAGTACAGCCCCAGGTCATTGATGTTTAAGGACCCCACAAAGGATGTGAACTCCTCCCCGGGCCCGTCCCACAGTATGAACACGTCATCAATGAAACGGACCCAGAGGAGAATCCGCTGGGTCCAAACATCCATAGCTTCGCAAAACACTCTCTCCCTCTCCCACCAGCCCAGGTAGAGATTAGCGAACGATGGGGCACAGGGGCTCCCCATCGCCACTCCCCTGAGCTGGTGGAAGAGTTTACCGTCAAAGGAGAAGGCGTTCCGCTCCAGGATAAATCGCAGGAGTCTGAGAACAAATGCATTGTGACCATCAAATTGGCCCCCACGTGTGGCCAGGAAGGCCCCGACAGCCCCACACCCCAAATCATGGGGTATGGAGCTATACAGGGCCTCCACATCCAAGCTCGCCAGCATAACACTTTCGGACACCTGAACGTCCTCAAGTCTGCGAAGTATGTCCATAGTATCCCTCAAGTATGATGGTAAACTTATTACGAAGGGCCTAATGATGTCATCCACATATAGACTGGCATTTTGGGTTAATGAGCCAATACCAGCTACAATAGGACGCCCTTTTAAGGGCGAGAGCCCTTTATGTAATTTTGGCAGAGCATAGAATGTAGCTTGGATTGGATGTTGGGGTATTAGAAAGTCTCGCTCAGCGGCACTAATGAGGTTACTGTTCTTTGCCTCATTCACTATCAAGGTTAGTTCATCATAATAACCCTTGATATCGGCCCTTTGTACTATTTCATAACACTTAGGGTCTAATAGAATGTCATAGCACATGCGAGTGTATTGATACCTATCTAGTATCACCAGGTTTCCCCCCTTGTCCGATGACTTAATAATTATTTTTGTATCATTTTCCAAGTCCATCAATGCCCTGCCTTCAGTCCTAGTCAGGTTAGATGATGAAATGCTATGGGATCTGTTCTCCGCCAATTTCATAATCTGGTCTGTAGTCACCTTTAAAAAGACTTCAATTGCTCCATCGTCCCCTATTGGTGGAAACTTAGTTGAGGGACAATGCCTTGTAGTAAATGGCCCTTCGCCCACTGTTTTCTGACCCTCACTACACAGTTCATTCAGCGTATCAAGTATGGGTAGATCCTCCTCAGTAATCCCCAATTCAGTGCATCTACGTTTGTCAGACATTTTTCTTAATCCGCGGGAGAAAAAACAGGAGTTGGCAGAAATCCGGATGGTCGCGACCTATGATGGAGCGGCTGAACGGATCAAGCAGATTTTGAACAATTCATGGGGCATTTTGAGAACGGACCCCTTGCTAGGCTCTATGGTGGGTATTAAACCAAGCATTACCTACCGTAGAGGTCCGAATCTAAAGGATAGGTTGGTGAACAGTTTTTTGCCCCCAGAAGTGTCGGCTGATACTTGGTTGGATAGACAGCGGGCAGAAATTGGCGGGCATGCCAATTTATTAAAAAAGGCAAGGTGGTTACATCTGCCAATACTCATAAAAGTTATGACATCAAATCGTTCATCAATTGCAAGACAACAGGAGTGGTCTATTTAACATCATGCTCCTGCGGACTCCAATACGTTGGAAAAACAACTAGGGAGTTCCGCAGGAGGATCCGTGAACACATCAATGATGTATTACGTGAGGAAGTGACCCCAATTTCAAGGCATGTAAGAGAAAAGCATGGTGGAGATGTGGGGTGTCTTCGGTTTCAAGGCATTGAGAAAGTGTTGCCATCCCCAAGAGGGGGCAACTTTGATAGAAAAGTGATCCAACGGGAAACAAGGTGGATTTTCCTAATGGACTCGGTACATCCAAAGGGCCTTAACGAATACATATCCTATGCTTCTTATATATAGAATCTAAAAATACCATCTTAAAAGAGTTCTATATATGGAATGAATGTTTAGCCATTCATAAATACTATCTTAGAGGTTCTAAGTGCTGTGTGTATTCTATTATGCACATGTGGATTTAGATGTATTTTTGATCTTTTTTAGGATTGTAGCGAAATTATTCTGGCCATTCCCCAATTTGTTTGAATCCATGCTTCTCATATTTTAACATGGGGTTATTGATCTGTGCAGTTATTAATAATGTATCTTATTACTGGCAGTATATAGTCCTCATCCGATGGTTGTGGCATGTACAGTCCATATCGGGTGATGTATTCCGTTTAATATATCAGAGCATTATGTAGACCGGAGGATCGGTCCTTTGAGGGCACAATTACTTACCTG
Organism: Leptodactylus fuscus; assembly: GCF_031893055.1. Taxonomy (NCBI): domain Eukaryota; kingdom Metazoa; phylum Chordata; class Amphibia; order Anura; family Leptodactylidae; genus Leptodactylus; species Leptodactylus fuscus. The sequence goes on from NC_134271.1 coordinate 38,185,449, forward strand.
ATCGTCCACTTGTCAAGTTGTGTACTGACGGAGCGGTACCGCGACGTAGGTCTGACCCTTTAGAGCGCATATCGCGCTGTTCTAATCCCGCCCCGCTGTTGGAAGTGTAAGGCGAGGCATTCCCTGTGTCGGCATAGGAGGGAGGCGCCAATGACATCATTAGTCGCGCCCCCTCTGACGCGAGCGCAGGAGGCGGAGCTTTTGGGGTTTAAATACCCGGCTCTGGTGAGCGCCCAGCGCGGTCAAAAACTATGACCGACCGAGCGTGTATGAAGCTCGTTTAAACAGCGCTGTATTTACAGCACGTTCCTATTGAGCCTCTGATGATTTAGCTCCATGTTGGAGTTAATTGAAACGCGTCAGGCCTTTTCTATACGCTTATTATAGCGATCTATCTAGCATGTGTGTATGAGTCTGTGGGTGACTGTGGCTTACAAGTAAAAGAGCTAAAGGTCCCAACTGCCCGAGATTAGCCCAAACTTAAGTATAGCAATGTCATCCCCCCTCTCCAAGCTACAACAAATTAAGTGGAGTGATGAATGTATGACTTTGGGCGCTTTCTTATATACTGGTCCACAGTGAGTTTGGTGGCATGTGTATTCTAGTCTCTAGGTGATTGTAACTCACAAGAAAAATAGTTGAGTGTTCTAGTTGCCCGAGACTAGCTCTAAATGGAGTATAGCAATGCCATTTCCCCTCCTTAGCCACTACAAGTGAATCGAATATTGAGTGGTTGACATTTGTATGTGGTGCTATATATGTTACATTTGCTACATCTGATGTCTGTAGGCGGGGATTTAAGGGATTCAGTTTAATCACCTACACTGCTATATTAGGAGTGAAGCTGGGGTGAGTGTGGGCAGAAAAGACACACCAAACATGCCTTTTTTTGAACGTATTTTATTTACTTGTTATCACTGAAACTTTTTAATTAAACAAATAAAAGTTACATTTTAGTGTACCTAAAATCCCACTTCTATCCCTTGGAACAGAGAGACCACCTTAATGATTGCTATTTCTGCTGCACTGATGTTAGTGGTTACAATACCAAGAACAAAAAGAATATTTTGAACTCAAACCTTCCATCTGCCATTCGTCCAGTGCCTCACAGCGAAGAAATTCCTGTTCCTCAACCCTCCATATTGTTAGATGCCTTTGGATACAGATTCTCGTGAAAGCGATGGACAGAAAGGTAAAACAGATGCAGAGTTTGAATGTGGTTCGAGCGCTAAGCCCCAGTTGTTCTCCCAAGATGAGTTGAATGACCTAGTGAGGGATCTTGGACTTAGGAAAGAAAATTCAGAACTACTGGTTCACATTTACAAGAAAAAAATCTATTGGTCGAAGGAACGTCAGTGCATTTTTATAGAAAGAGAGAACTCAAGTTTACTCCTTATTTTGAACAGGAAGAAAACCTGGTCTTTTGTCATGATGTCCCTGGATTGAGGACTGCTTTTGGTATACAGTATGAAGCAGATGCATGGAGGCTCTTCACTGATTCCTCCAAAAGAAGTTTGAAAGCTGTTCTGTTCAATAATGGCAACCAATATGCTTCTGTTCCTGTTGCTCATTCTGTGTGCCTTAAAGAAAGTTATGAAAATCTTCAACTAATCCTAGACAAAATAAAGTATCCAGAACATGAATGGGTGCTCTGTGGAGATTACTGTGCATGCTACTAGGTCAGCAGTCAGGATTTAGTAAATTCCCATGTTTGTTTGTGTGAGTGGGACAGTAGAGCTCGTGACCTTCATTGGATAAGAAAAAGAATGGCCTGTTCGTCAATCCCTTACTCCTGGAGAGAAAAATTTTCTGCAGAGGAGCTTGGTTGATCCGAAAAAAAATTTGCTCCCTCCTCTTCACATCAAATTAGGCATTATGAAACAATTTGTGAAAGCCTTACCCAAGACTGGACCATGTTTCACGTATTTGAGTGAAAAATTTCCTCACCTCTCAGCAGTGAAACTTAAGGTGTTTTCATTGGGTCTGATATCCAAAATCTGATGTTTGATGTTAACTTTGAAGTAACAATGACAGAGATGTGATAACCAAGTTTCTTGGAAATCACAAAGATCCAGACTATGAAAAAATCATTCAAAATATGCTGCAAAAATGTCAAAATCTAGGATGTCTGATGAGCCTCAAACTTCACTTTTTGAATTTGCATGTGAGATTTTTTCCCTGAAAATCTTGGAGCAGTTAGCGAAGAACAAGGCGAACGCTTCCATCAGGATATCAAGGTGATGGAGAAAAGATATCAGGGTCGTTGGAACGTTGCAATGATGGGAGACTACTGCTGGTCGCTACATCGAGACCAATCAAAAAAATCGTACAAGAGGAAAAGCAATGTACGCAGTTTTACTGGCAAAATAATTCGAAAATACAAATAGATGTAAAGTAATACCATAAGAAAGTAAATAAACAATGTTCATTATTAGAGATGAGCGAACAGTGTTCTATCGAACACATGTTTGATCGGATATCACGCTGTTCGCTATGGTCGAATCGAATCAAACACCGCGTGGTAAACTGACTAAAAACTTGATTCCCCTCCCACCTTCCCTGGCGCTTTTTTTGCACCAATAACAGCGTAGGGAAGGTGGGACAGGAAATACGACAACAGGGACATTGAAAAAAATTAGGAAAAACCCATTGGCTGCCGAAAACATGTGACCTCTGATTCATAAGAACAGCGCCGCCCAGCTTTGCGTCATTCTGAGCTTTCACTTGGTCACAGACGGAGGTCTCCGTCAATTTAGATTAGATTAGATTAGATTCTGCTAGGCAGGTATAGGGTAGGATAGGAGAGGAGAAGAAAACCAACAGCTCTTTTAAGAGCTACATTGAAGGGAGAATCCAAAAAAATTATTGTCACAGTGTCTACCCACTAACGCTAACGTGGGATTCACAGGATGCATCAGCGCTACCCAGCTCTCCGCGGTGGGGATAATACTAAGTGGGATACACTGAAAGTGTATTTCCACATACTCTATATACCCTTATAAACCACGTTCTAACAGTTTACCCCCCGGAACTAACTGGCATACACTGAAATGCTCAGCCCATATACCCTCAATCCACGTTCTAACAGTGTGCCCCGCCAACCCCCTGTAGCTAACTGGTATACACAGAAATGCTCAGCCCATAGAATGTGGATTAAGGTTATATAGGGTATGACAGTGTGCCCCCCCCCCCCCCGCACCTAACTTGGTATATTCACCCAGGTTGTCAGTGCTAATTCCCCAAATAATTTGGGGATACATACACCATAAATCTCCGGCTATTGCTATATTCACCCAGGTTGTCAGTGCTAATTCCCCAAATAATTTGGGGATACATACACCCTACATCTCAGGCTCTTGCCATATTCACCCAGGTTGTCAGTGCTAATTCCCCAAATAATTTGGAGATACATGTACCATAAATCTCCGGCTTTTGCTATATTCACCCAGGTTGTCAGTGCTAATTCCCCAAATAATTTGGGGATACATACACCCTACATCTCAGGCTCTTGCCATATTCACCCAGGTTGTCAGTGCTAATTCCCCAAATAATTTGGGGATACATACACCCCACATCTCAGGTTCTTGCCATATTCACCTGGGTTGTCAGTGTTAAATCCCCAAATTATTTGGGGATACATACATGTAAAATTTCTGGGTATTGGCATATTCACCTGGGTTGTCAGTGTTAAATCCCCAAATTATTTGGGGGATACATACATGTAATATTTCTGGGTATTGGCATATTCACCTGGGTTGTCAGGGTTAAATCCCCAAATTACTTGGGGATACATACATGTAAAATTTCTGGGTATTGGCATATTCACCTGGGTTGTCAGTGTTAATTCCCCAAATTATTTGGGGATACATACATGTAACATTTCTGGGTATTGTCATATTCACCTGGGTTGTCAGTGTTAAATCCCCAAATACATACATGTAAAATTTCTGGGTTTTGGCATATTCACCTGGGTTGTCAGTGTTAAATCCCCAAATTATTTGGGGATACATACACCCTACATCTCAGGCTCTTGCCATATTCACCCAGGTTCTGAGTGTTCATTCCCAAAATAAACTGGGGCCTTCATACCACCCTCATTTGTTGCTATTGGCATATAGTGCCAGGTTCTGAGTGTAAATTCCCCTAAGAAATTGGGGCCTTCATACCACCCTCATTTGTTGCTATTGCCATATAGTGCCAGGTTCTGAGTGTAAATTCCCCAAATAATTTGGGGGATACATACACCCTACATCTCAGGCTCTTGCCATATTCACCCAGGTTGTCAGTGTTAATTCCCCAAATAATTTGGGGATACATACACCCTACATCTCAGGCTCTTGCCATATTCACCCAGGTTGTCAGTGTTAATTCCCCAAATAATTTGGGGATACATACACCCTACATCTCAGGCTCTTGCCATATTCACCCAGGTTCTGAGTGTTCATTCCCAAAATAAATTGGGGATACATACACCCTACATCTCAGGCTCTTGCCATATTCACCCAGGTTGTCAGTGTTAATTCCCCAAATAATTTGGGGATACGTGCACCATAAATAGCTGGCTATTGCTATATTCACCCAGGTTGTCAGTGCTAGTTCCCCAAATAATTTGGGGATACATAAACCCTACATCTCAGGCTCTTGCCATATTCACCCAGGTTCTGAGTGTTCATTCCCAAAATAAACTGGGGCCTTCATACCACCCTTATTTGTTGCTATTGGCATATAGTGCCAGGTTCTGAGTGTAAATTCCCCTAAGAAACTGGGGCCTTCATACCACCCTCATTTGTTGCTATTGCCATATAGTGCCAGGTTCTGAGTGTAAATTCCCCAAATAATTTGGGGATACATACACCCTACATCTCAGGCTCTTGCCATATTCACTCAGGTTGTCAGTGTTAATTCCCCAAATAATTTGGGGATACATACACGCTACATCTCAGGCTCTTGCCATATTCACCCAGGTTGTCAGTGTTAATTCCCCAAATAATTTGGGGATACATACACCCTACATCTCAGGCTCTTGCCATATTCACCCAGGTTCTGAGTGTTCATTCCCAAAATAAATTGGGGATACATACACCCTACATCTCAGGCTCTTGCCATATTCACCCAGGTTGTCAGTGTTAATTCCCCAAATAATTTGGGGATACGTGCACCATAAATATCTGGCTATTGCTATATTCACCCAGGTTGTCAGTGCTAGTTCCCCAAATAATTTTGGGATACATAAACCCTACATCTCAGGCTCTTGCCATATTCACCCAGGTTGTCAGTGCTAATTCCCCCAAATAATTTGGGGATACATACACCCTACATCTCAGGCTCTTGCCATATTCACCCAGGTTGTCAGTGCTAATTCCCCAAATAATTTGGGGATACATACACCCTACATCTCAGGCTCTTGCCATATTCAACCAGGTTGTCAGTGCTAATTCCCCAAATAATTTGGGGATAAATACACCCTACATCTCAGGCTCTTGCCATATTCACCTGGGTTGTCAGTGTTAAATCCCCAAATTATTTGGAGATACATACATGTAAAATTTCTGGGTATTGGCATATTCACCTGGGTTGTCAGTGTTAAATCCCCAAATTATTTGGGGAACCATACATGTAAAATTTCTGGGTATTGGCATATTCACCTGGGTTGTCAGTGTTAAATCCCCAAATTATTTGGGGGATACATACATGTAAAATTTCTGGGTATTGGCATATTCACCTGGGTTGTCAGTGTTAAATCCCCAAATTATTTGGGGATACATACACCCTACATCTCAGGCTCTTGCCATATTCACCCAGGTTGTCAGTGCTAATTCCCCAAATAATTTGGGGATAAATACACCCTACATCTCAGGCTCTTGCCATATCCACCTGGGTTGTCAGTGTTAAATCCCCAAATTATTTGGGGATACATACATGTAAAATTTCTGGGTATTGGCATATTCACCTGGGTTGTCAGTGTTAAATCCCCAAATTATTTGGGGGATACATACACCCTACATCTCTGGCTCTTGCCATATTCACCCAGGTTGTCAGTGCCAATTCCCCAAATAATTTGGGGATAAATACACCCTACATCTCAGGCTCTTGCCATATCCACCTGGGTTGTCAGTGTTAAATCCCCAAATTATTTAGGGATACATACATGTAAAATTTCTGGGTATTGGCATATTCACCTGGGTTGTCAGTGTTAAATCCCCAAATTATTTGGGGATACATACACCCTACATCTCAGGCTCTTGCCATATTCACCCAGGTTGTCAGTGCTAATTCCCCAAATAATTTGGGGATAAATACACCCTACATCTAAGGCTCTTGCCATATCCACCTGGGTTGTCAGTGTTAAATCCCCAAATTATTTGGGGATACATACATGTAAAATTTCTGGGTATTGGCATATTCACCTGGGTTGTCAGTGTTAAATCCCCAAATTATTTGGGGGATACATACATGTAAAATTTCTGGGTATTGGCATATTCACCTGGGTTGTCAGTGTTAAATCCCCAAATTATTTGGGGATACATACACCCTACATCTCAGGCTCTTGCCATATTCACCCAGGTTGTCAGTGCTAATTCCCCAAATAATTTGGGGATAAATACACCCTACATCTCAGGCTCTTGCCATATCCACCTGGGTTGTCAGTGTTAAATCCCCAAATTATTTGGGGATACATACATGTAAAATTTCTGGGTATTGCCATATTCACCCAGGTTGTCAGTGCTAATTCCCCAAATAATTTGGGGATAAATACACCCTACATCTCAGGCTCTTGCCATATTCAACCAGGTTGTCAGTGCTAATTCCCCAAATAATTTGGGGATAAATACACCCTACATCTCAGGCTCTTGCCATATTCACCTGGGTTGTCAGTGTTAAATCCCCAAATTATTTGGGGATACATACATGTAAAATTTCTGGGTATTGGCATATTCACCTGGGTTGTCAGTGTTAAATCCCCAAATTATTTGGGAGATACATACATGTAAAATTTCTGGGTATTGGCATATTCACCTGGGTTGTCAGTGTTAAATCCCCAAATTATTTGGGGATACATACACCCTACATCTCAGGCTCTTGCCACATTCACCCAGGTTGTCAGTGCTAATTCCCCAAATAATTTGGGGATAAATACACCCTACATCTCAGGCTCTTGCCATATCCACCTGGGTTGTCAGTGTTAAATCCCCAAATTATTTGGGGATACATACATGTAAAATTTCTGGGTATTGGCATATTCACCTGGGTTGTCAGTGTTAATTCCCCAAATTATTTGGCGATACATACATGTAAAATTTCTGGGTATTGGCATATTCACCTGGGTTGTCAGTGTTAAATCCCCAAATTATTTGGGGATACATACACCCTACATCTCAGGCTCTTGCCATATTCACCCAGGTTCTGAGTGTTCATTCCCAAAATAAATTGGGGCCTTCATACCACCCTCATTTGTTGCTATTGACATATAGTGCCAGGTTCTGAGTGTAAATTCCCCTAAGAAATTGGGGCCTTCATACTACCCTCATTTGGCATATAGTGCCAGGTTCTGAGTGTTAATTTCCGCAAATAATTTGGGGATACATACACCCTACATCTCAGGCTCTTGCCATATTCACCCAGGTTGTCAGTGTTAATTCCACACATAATTTGGGGATACATACACCCTACATCTCAGGCTCTTGCCATATTCACCCAGGTTGTCAGTGTTAATTCCCCAAATAATTTGGGGATACGTGCACCATAAATCTCCAGCTATTGCTATATTCACCCAGGTTGTCAGTGCTAATTCCCCAAATAATTTGGGAATACATACACCCTACATCTCAGACTCTTGCCATATTCACCCAGGTTGTCAGTGCTAATTCCCCAAATAATTTGGGGATAAATACACCCTACATCTCAGGCTCTTGCCATATTCACCCAGGTTGTCAGTGCTAATTCCCCAAATAATTTGGGGATAAATACACCCTACATCTCAGGCTCTTGCCATATTCACCCAGGTTGTCAGTGCTAATTCCCCAAATAATTTGGGGATACATACACCCTACATCTCAGGCTCTTGCCATATTCACCCAGGTGGTCAGTGCTAATTCCCCAAATAATTTGGGGATACATACACCCTACATCTCAGGCTCTTGCCATATTCACCCAGGTTGTCAGTGTTCATTCCCAAAATAAATTGGGGCCTTCATACCACCCTCATTTGTTGCTATTGGCATATAGTGCCAGGTTCTGACTGTTAATTCCCCAAATAATTTGGGGATACATACACCCTACATCTCAGGCTCTTGCCATATTCACCTGGGTTGTCAGTGTTAAATCCTCAAATTATTTGGGGATACATACATGTAACATTTCTGGGTATTGTCACATTCACCTGGGTTGTCAGTGTTAAATCCCCAAATTATTTGGGGATACATACATGTAAAATTTCTGGGTATTGGCATATTCACCTGGGTTGTCAGTGTTAAATTCCCAAATTATTTGGGGATACATACACCCTACATCTCAGGCTCTTGCCATATTCACCTGGGTTGTCAGTGTTAATTCCCCAAATAATTTGGGAATCAGGGTCGGACTGTGGTGTCTAGGGCCCACCAGTGGAATTGTTTCTAGGGGCCCACCGCCAGGACCCTGCAGATCAGCGGTATCAAAACACGACGACTAAAGGTAATAACATGTCGGGAGCCATGCTGCTCACCCACTATACCATGTGCACTACCTAAATGTATTGCTACACCTTGTATGGCAAGTGAACAGCGCGGCTCCTACAAAATGCTACTATTACCTGTAGCTGCTTGGTCCTGGAAAAGGCTGATCTGCAGAGGTCCTGGCTGTTGTATCATCGTAGATGTAATATTGATGGCTTATCCTAAGGACAGACCATTAATATTAGAAAGATGAATAAATCCTTTAGAGCTAGTTCACACAGAGATACATGAACTCTGCGTGTGAACATTCTGTCGCAGATGCCAGGCATCCCGTCGTGGCATTCCGCTCCGGATTAGACCCAAATGAATGGGCCGGAGCCTCGTGCCATAGATGCTGAGATTGATTCAGCCGCGGAATCTGCGGCAAGATAGGGCAGCTCGCTTCTTTTTTCCGCTACTAGCTAGCGGAAAAAAGAAGCGAGCAGCTCCCATTGAAGTCATTGGGAGTCATTTTTGGCAGCGGATTTTGAGGCGGATTCCACCTCAAAATCCGCTGCCAACTTCCCCGTGTGAACTAGCCCTTAAAGTGGTTGTCCAGAAATTGGAGCAACTCATGTCCCGGGTGGGAAGTGTAAAATAAAAAACAAATAAATAAAAAAGCACACTCACCTGTCCCCGTTACTCCGTTGTGCGCTGCCAGTGTCCATTCAGTCTCGTACTGGTGCCTCCTTGTTGGGAGTCCTGCACCTAATGTGACCGCTGAGACTAGTTAGTTAAAGAATTTCCAGAAATGAGACCGTGAGACCAAACAGACACAGGCGGGGACAACGGGGTGCTGTGGACAGGTGAGTATACTTTTTTATTTTTTTTTTTATTTTTACACCTCTACTGCATGTATTTTTCTGCAATGTGTGGATGGGATTGCACACACTGTATACCTACACACTCAGGCCTGGTTCACATCTGCGTTCAGTAATCCATTTGGAGAGTCTGCATGGTGGCCCCCGAACAGACTACTGAACGCATTAGCAAGCGGTGTGCTGTGAAAGCACATGAACCCCATAGATTAAAAAGGAGTCCGTGTGCTTTCCGTGCGGTGTCCACACGGAACATGCGGACAGAAAATTACTTCATGATGACTTTCCTGTCCACATGTTCCGTACAGAGACCGCACGGAAATCTAATCTATGGGGGCACACAGTATTTTCCCCTATAATGGCCCCTGCACACAGTATTATGACCCTTAGTGGCCCCTGCACACAGTATTATCCCCCATAGTGGCCCCTGCACACAGTATTATCCCCCATAGTGGCCCCTGCACACAGTATTATCCCCCATAGTGGCGCCTGCACACAGTATTATGACCCTTAGTGGCCCCTGCACACAGTATTATCCCCCATAGTGGCCCCTGCACACAGTATTATCCCCCATAGTGGCCCCTGCACACAGTATTATGACCCTTAGTGGCCCCTGCACACAGTATTATCCCCCATAGTGGCGCCTGCACACAGTATTATCCCCCATAGCGGCCCCTGCACACAGTATTATCCCCCATAGTGGCCCCTGCACACAGTATTATGCTCCATAGTGGCCCCTGCACACAGTATTATGTCCCATAGTGGCCCCTGCACACAGTATTTTCCCCTATAATGGCCCCTGCACACAGTATTATGACCCTTAGTGGCCCCTGCACACAGTATTATACCCCATAGTGGCCCCTGCACACAGTATTATGACCCTTAGTGGCCCCTGCACACAGTATTATCCCCCATAGTGGCCCCTGCACACAGTATTATGTCCCATAGTGGCCCCTGCACACAGTATTATGTCCCTTACTGGCCCCTGCACACAGTATTATGTCCCTTACTGGCCCCTGCACAAAGTATCATCCCCAAAAGTGTCCCCTGCACACAGTATTATAGCCCATAGTGGCCCCTGCACACAGTATTATGTCCCTTACTGGCCCCTGCACACAGTATCATCCCCCATAGTGGCCCCTGCATACAGTATTATCCCCCATAGTGGCCCCTGCATACAGTATTATCCCCCATAGTGGTCCCTGCACACAGTATTATGTCCCTTACTGGCCCCTGCACACAGTATTATGTCCCACTGTGGACACCCATAAACAGTTATTATACTCTGGGGTCTTTTCAGACCCCAGAGTATAATAATCGGAGACCCGGGGGAATAAAAACATAAAAATTACTGTTTCTTACCTGTCCCCGACTCCAACGCTGTGTTCTCCGCTGCCGTCCTTCTGAAATGACATCAGACGTCACATGACCCGGGACGCAGGCCGGGTTCATGTGACGTCAGAGACGTCAGGAAGGATGCCTGGCAGGATCGTGGAGAGGTAAGTAACAGTGTTTGTTATGATCCCTTACCTCTCCCGATCCGGCGATCATTATACTCGGGGGTCTGTAAAGACCCCCGAGTATAATGATGGTATTTGTGGGCCCTGCAGTGTCACTTACCGATCCCAGCCCAACCAGGATCGGCAAGTGAATAGGGCCCGTAACAGCCTATTAAAAAAAAAAACGCAGCGGTATCGGCTGTCACCAGGCCCCCTAATGGCCCGGGCCCTGTGGCAGCCGCCTCCGCTGCCTCTATGGTAGTTATGCCCCTGATACCATATACAGTCCTATGAAAAAGTTTGGGCACCCCTATTAATCTTAATCATTTTTTGTTCTAAATATTTTGGTGTTTGCAACAGCCATTTCAGTTTGATATATCTAATAACTGATGGACACAGTAATATTTCAGGATTGAAATGAGGTTTATTGTACTAACAGAAAATGTGCAATATGCATTAAACCAAAATTTGACCGGTGCAAAAGTATGGGCACCCTTATCATTTTATTGATTTGAATTCCCCTAATTACTTTTTACTGACTTACTGAAGCACAAAATTGGTTTTGTAACCTCAGTGAGCTTTGAACTTCATAGCCAGATGTATCCAATCATAAGAAAAGGTATTTAAGGTGGCCAATTGCAAGTTGATCTCCTATTTGAATCTCCTCTGAAGAGTGGCATCATGGGCTACTCAAAACAACTCTCAAATGATCTGAAAACAAAGATTGTTCAACATAGTTGTTCAGGGGAAGGATACAAAAAGTTGTCTCAGAGATTTAACCTGTCAGTTTCCACTGTGAGGAACATAGTAAGGAAATGGAAGACCACAGGGACAGTTCTTGTTAAGCCCAGAAGTGGCAGGCCAAGAAAAATATCAGAAAGGCAGAGAAGAAGAATGGTGAGAACAGTCAAGGACAATCCACAGACCACCTCCAAAGAGCTGCAGCATCATCTTGCTGCAGATGGTGTCACTGTGCATCGGTCAACTATACAGCGCACTTTGCACAAATAGAAGCTGTATGGGAGAGTGATGAGAAAGAAGCCGTTTCTGCACGTACGCCACAAATAGAGTTGCCTGAGGTATGAAAAAAGCACATTTGGACAAGGCAGCTTCATTTTGGAAACAAAAATTGAGTTGTTTGGTTATAAAAAAAAGGCGTTATGCATGGCGTCCAAAAAGAAACAGCATTCCAAGAAAAACACATGCTACCCACTGTAAAATTTGGTGGAGGTTCCATCATGCTTTGGGGCTGTGTGGCCAATGCCGGCATCGGGAATCTTGTTAAAGTTGAGAGTCGCATGGATTCCACTCAGTATCAGCAGATTCTTGAGAATAATGTTCAAGAATCAGTGACAAAGTTGAAGTTACGACGGGATGGATATTTCAGCAAGACAATGATCCAAAACACTGCTCCAAATCAACTCAGGCATTCATGCAGAGGAACAATTACAATGTTCTGGAATGGCCATCCCAGTCCCCAGACCTGAATATCATTGAACATCTGTGGGATGATTGGAAGCGGGCTGTCCATGCTCGGCGACCATCTAACTTAACTGAACTTGAATTGTTTGTCCAAAATACCTTTATCCAGGATCCAGGATCCAGGAACTGATTAAAAGCTACAGGAAGCGACTAGAGGCTGTTATCTTTGCAAAAGGAGGATCTACTAAATATTAATGTCACTTTTCTGTTGAGGTGCTCATACTTTTGCACCGGTCAAATTTTGGTTTAATGCATATTGCACATTTTCTGTTAGTACAATAAACCTCATTTCAATCCTGAAATATTACTGTGTCCATCAGTTATTAGATATATCAAACTGAAATGGCTGTTATAAACACCAAAATATTTAGAACTAAAAATGATTAAGATTAATAGGGGTGCCCAAACTTTTTCATAGGACTGTATGTCATATATATACTTATATGAATGTATGAATACTATATATACTCACATATATACATACATACACTCACCCATAAACATTATTGTAGTATACTGTATATATACCTGTACAGTATACATACCTGTATACATACCTGTATACATACCTGTATACAAAGATACAGTACTCACACAATATACAACACACATACAGTACACAAATGTACACATATATACATATTACATAGACAGATTTTACCAAAATGATATACTCACATTTTCCAGAAGAGCACAGCATTGCATGAGACGGCTCCTGTCTTCCCCACACGATCCGATGTGAGAGACGACTCACTGTGAGGGGGAGGGGGAGGGAAGCAGGAAGTCCGGGCAGCAGAGCAGGTCCTCACAGGAGAGCAGCAGGTCAGTGAGAGGAGTACAAGCTGCCATTATAGCTGAGGCTGAAGCTGCACACGTGTCCTCCGGTATATACTTTCCCTATATATCGGGAGGACACTATGTGCAGCATCAGCTAATGGAGGCCCCTGTGTTCTGAGGCAAATGCAGATGCATTGGTCAGGTGCTCGATTGGGGGCCCCGACCAATGTATCTGCATTAGTAAAATGAGGATTTAACAGTCGGGGCCTGGGGCCCACCGGGGGATTCACCGGTACACCGGTGGGCCAGTCCGACCCTGTTGGGAATACATACACCCTACATCTCAGGCTCTTGCCATATTCACCCAGGTTGTCAGTGTTAATTCCCCAAATAATTTGGGGCCTTCATACCACCCTCATTTGTTGCTATCAGCATATAGTGCCAGGTTCTGAGTGTTAATTCCCCAAATAATTTGGGGATATATACACCCTACATCTCAGGCTCTTGCCATATTCACCTGGGTTGTCAGTGTTAAATCCCCAAATTATTTGGGGATACATACATGTAAAATTTCTTGGTATTGGCATATTCACCTGGGTTGTCAGTGTTAATTCCCCAAATTATTTGGGGATACATACATACATTTTAATTCTCAGGCTAATGAAGCTTCACTAAGGTTGTGAGAGAGTGTAACCCCCCCCCCAAAAAAAAAAAAAAACCTTAGCATACATATATTCTAATTGTCAGGCTATAGAATCTTTAGCCAGGTTGTGACGGTGTGTAACCCCACCAACACTAAGTGGGATACACATTGTCAGACTATGTATGCTAAACCCAGCATTCCACGGTGTGTCCCCACAAAACCAATTGCCAGACTATGTACACTCAACCCAAGGGATATAGGTCCAAATTATACACCCAATTAGTGTAATTCGTAGAGGGATCGGAGAGGACAGGTCTGTGGTTGGCCAGGTACTCATGCAACATGCGCCTATACTTTTCCCTCATGATGACACTAACTGGCAGTAGTTTGGACAGGGGGGGGGAAACATTAACGTGTACCAGACCTTGTACAGTGTTCCACTGGTGGTTGTGCAGCGGATGGAAGTTGTGAGCCTCATGGAGGAAATATCCTCTCTGACGCCCAAGAGGGTTTACGGAAACATTCCCATCATGTTCTGCACCAGTTGCTTGTGCCAATTATTTTTGCAATTTTTTTTCCCTCTCCCCTAATATAACAAAGGAACAGACATTTGACCTATACCGGGGGTCGAGGCTTGCAAAAATCCAGTATTATTTGCTCTCCATGATGTGAAGTATGCGTTTGTCTCTTGAAAAGCAACCAGACATTAAGTCAGCCATGTGTGCCAGTGTGTTACTTGGCATGACTTTGCTGCCCCCAACTGTAAGGGTCACTCTCCATTTCCTCCATTTTCCACTCCCCTTCATACCATCTGTGGTGAAGCAATGGGATGCACTGAAGTGCACCCTCAAGCCTCATGTGGGACAGGGACATCAGATACCACTCCATTCCCCTCATCATCCTCTGCCAGCCAACGGTGCGAAGATGCGAGAAGTGTGCTCTGAATGTTTTCTGCCTATCAGAGGCTACTTCTCACTTACGAAAATGGCCACACTTTGACCATATATCAGGCACAATGGTGTAGGTTTCAAAGAACCATTGCACCAACAAGTTGAAAACGTGGGCCATGTGTGGACCATGTTTGAGTCTGGAAAGCTCCAGATCTGCTACCAGGTTCCAGCCATTATCACAGATGCAAAAATGCCAGGCCCCAGGTGTAGCAGGGAAAAACACATTGCCATCTCAGCCAGGATGGCATCCCTGACCTCGGAGGCAGTGTGCTGTCTGTCCCCCAAGCTGATGAGCTTCAGTACGTCCTGCTGACATCTCCCCATGCCAGTGTTACAGCATTTGCCGCTAGTAGCTGGGGTGGAGGTTGCAGCGTAGTAGGCTTTCAGTTAACTCCTGTCATGAATTTTGGGCTGGGAGTGAAGATAGGCCACCCCAGTTTGCTCCCCGGGTCCAGACTCCACTATATTCACCCTGCCTGTCATTAAAGATAAGCAGCATACCTGACCACAGGTGCTTGTCTATGTGTCGGTTATCAAGTGGACCTTGCAGCAAAGCGCGGAGCTCTGGGCCCGACTGATGTTATGGGACACATGCAGGTGCAAGGCAGGGACAGCACACCAAGAGAAGTAGTAACGGTTAGGCCCAGCATAGGGAGGTGCCCCAGCTGCCATCTGGTGACGGAAGGCCTGGGTATCCAGAAGCATAAATGCCAACATCTCCAGGACCAGCAGTTTTGAGATGAGGCCGTTAAAGGCTTGGGCATGTGGGTGGCTTGTGCTGTACTTCTGCCTGCAATGAAACGCCTGGGAGATGGGGAGTGGCTGGGAAGAGGTGCATGATGGTGCAGGCCATGCTGGATGCTATGGTAGCTGCCTAGAGTAGGTTGCTCCAGGGTTCTCTTACAGCAAATTGCCAAGGGAACTCAGATGAACAGCATTGAGGCCAACTCCTCTGAGATCCCAAGGGAACTTCACAGGACGTGTATTGCAGAAAAACGTATGAGAAAATAAGTGTGGGGCACAGGGGGATCGGAGAGGACAGAGCTGGGGTCGGACAGGTACTCCCACAACATGCACCTATACTTGTCCCTCCTGGTGACACTAGGCCCCTGAGTGGCGGTAATTTGGCCAGGGGGGCCATTAACGTGTCCCAGACCTAGGAATAAGTCTTGCAACAGGGTAGAGTTTTGCATGCTTTTGCCTCTACCCACCGTTTTTGCTGCTTAGCTTCCCTCCACATCTACACTGCTTTCGCCCCTAGACATCACCCCAGTTTATGCCTCTGCTTCTACGCAGCTTTTTTGTTGATTTAGCTTCCCTCCACATCTACACTGCTTTTGCCCCTAGACATCACCCCAGTTTATGCCTCTGCTTCTACCAAGCTTTTTTGTTGATTTAGCTTCCCTCCACATCTACACTGTTTTCGCCCATAGACATCACCCCAGTTTATGCCTCTGCTTCTACCCAGCTTTTTTGTTGATTTAGCTTCCCTCCACATCTACACTGATTTCGCCCCTGCCCCCTAAACATCACCCCTGTCCATGTGGGGTCGGTGGCCTCGTCATCCACTAACTCCTCTTCCAATTGCGCACTGTCCCCTTACTGCAAACCGCACATAACCACAGCTTGCCCTGATGGCAACTGTGTTTCATCATCCCCACTGAGGTCCAGAAACGTCGGTGGCGGATCCACAACCACAAAATTGGAAGGAAATGGCGGATGCTGCAGTATTTCTAACACCTGTTCCTGGTGCTCGGGCCTGGTCTGTGTTGTACCCTGCACCCTGCTTAACGCAGCTGCCATATTCGGAGTTTTGATGAGTGCATGCTAATGTTTTGTGTCCAGTGCAATGGATGGGAAAGGATTTCACATAAATCTGCCACTCATGTTTGAGCAACTGAGGGAGCTGACTTTGACGAACCCTAGGGTTTTGGAGTTGGAACTTCATCAAAGGTCTGTGCTGCTCATACATTCTGCTCAACAGATGATATGTTTAGTTCCAGCGTGTGGAGACGTCGCACAACAGCTGTTGTTCGGGCAGACACAGGCGTTGTAGGAGTGCATAAAGGCTAGCAGCAGCTACTATAGACTTTCAAAACTATCCGCACAAGCGCAGCACTTTCACTCGTAGCTCGGGAACATTGGGGTACTTTTTTAAAAACCGTTGCAGCACTGAGTTAAAAACGTGGCCCAGGCATGGAACATGTTGCAGGCTGCCAAGTTACAGAGCCGATCCCAGGTTCTGGCCATTATCACACATGACAACATGCCTGGGCCCAGGTGCAGTGGCAAAAACTACATTGCCGTGTCATCGAGGATGGAATGACTCACTTTGTAGGCAGTGTGCTGCCTGGCCCCAAAGCTGATGAGCTTCTGCAGGGCCTGCTGACGTCTCCCCATGCCAGTGTTGCAGCATTTCCAGCTCGTAGCTGGGGTCCACTTAACGGCAGAGGAGGAGGGTGGTGTTTCAGCCCTCCTCCCAGGAATGTTGTGTGGGGAGACAAATCAGTCCACCACATTTTGCGACCCGGTCCCCACCTCAAGTACATTCAACCAGTGTGCCAAGATTGAAAGGTAGCGTCCCTGTCCGCATGCACTTGTCCATGCATAGGTGGTCAAGTGGAACTTTGTGCAAAGCACTGAACTTAAGGACCGCCTCATGTTTGGGGAAAAGTGCTGGTGAAAGGTGTGGACGACACAGTGAGGTGGTGCAGTAGCCAGCAGGCCCAAAAAGAGAAGAGTGTCCACAAGCCGGAACGCCAACATCTCCTGGACCAGAAGTTTGAAGATGAGGCCGCTGAAGCCTTGGGCATGTGGGTGGGTTGCGCTGTACTTTAGCCTGGAATGAAAGGCCTGGGAGATGGAGAGTTGCTGGGAAGAGGCACATGATGGCGCAGGCAACAGGAGAAGTGGTAGGAAAAGGGGAGGATGAGGGTGAACTCCCCAAAGTGTCAGAGTTAGATTTGGAGGTGACCTGGATGGTGGTCTGGACTGCAGCGCCAGCACTGTCAACAGTGGGAGAGGCAGTGGCCGCAACGCCAGACGACAATTATCCTGCGCTTGCTGTCACCCACTGAGCCCAGTACTTGCTTTACAAATGACGGCACATGACAGAGGTGGTAAAGTTGCTCTTTTTAAAGCCTCTACTCAGTTTAGCATTGAAGAGTGTGCAAACCACACTCAGTTTGTCCTCCACTTATACATTTACAAATTATCTCCCCCATCGAGGAACATAGCCTCAATGGGGGAATTTTTCTAAGGATGCTAGAAAAGAGAGCATCTTGGGCCTTGCTGGCTCAGACCTAGCTTCTGTCAAGCAGCTGTCCTGTGACTCTGGACATGCCTTTGCCTCTAGCCACCTTTTTTCCTGCTTAGCTTGCCTCCACATCCACACTGCTTTTGCCCCTAGACATCACCCAAGTCCATGCCTCAGCTTGTATCCCCAGTTTTTGCTGCTTAGCTTGTGTGGAGGATGTCAGCTTGTGTAACCTCCATTATGTATTTGAGATGTGTGCTGACAGCAGCCATTTTGTGAGACCATGCCATGTGCTCACAGACTCCATTTTGGATTTTGAGACACCTTTGTTCAAGAGCTAACATCCCCCATCAGCTCTCAGAGAGGTGTGACCTCTCTCCAGTTTCTTATCCAATAGACATGCATCAGGGCTATTGCTACAGCTTGTCCACCAATCATGTTATGCTAATTATCCTAGCCAAACCTATTCCTGTGTATGCAATGTGTTATATACTGCTTCATTGTCATCATTAAAGCAGAACCACCATTTACACCACAGCTGAGTGTAATTTGTGCGAGTCTCTAGCATATGCTAATATGTCTTTATTAATTTGGACTTCAATACGGTGATACTTAGAGCGAATTGCGCTCACAGAAAATGTCACCCAACTTGTGGGGCCAGAGGTCAATTACTACGCATCCGGAAAAAAACAGACGGAAAGGACACCAGGACACGGAAAAGTTGGAAAATGGTTAAAAGCAGCTGCCAAGGTAAGAAGCCTTATTCTTACAATTTCCATGTTTCCACTTTTTCTTATCCATGTGGCCTGTCCTGGATGCCGGGTGAGTGGTAAGAAATGTAAATTCCACTGGTCTTTTTAAAGAAATCTGTTTTATGAAGAAGTATCCATATTTGAAGAATCTGCATCCCATTCAGTTTATTTGTGTGTTGGACTCTGTAGAATGTTAAGAAAAGATTAGCCAGGAAAGATCAGGCCACTGCTATATAGAGTCTAGTAGCCCAGGGCTAGTGTATGGTTTCCTTGTGAGTAGTTACTGGGCCTAACTAGATAACCTAGATACTTACGTGCCAAAAGATATTCTGCGATGATTTGTGGTGAGACGTTGCCATAATTAAGCGCTTAGGACGCCCGAGAGTTATCTTTTTGGAGGATCTACTACAAGTAGTGTGTCGTTAAGCGTAGGAGGTCCGAGGGGTATGGTACCGTTTGTATCCCTATGAGGTTCGACACAGAAGATTAGGCAAATCATGGAGGGTTTGCCTGGGCAGTGTAGGCTGATTTTAGAAATAGGTGAAGTCCAGCTATAGAGATTGAGAGCAGATGAGGGTGCTGAGGTATTGAAGGGGTGTTCTATTGGGCAAGTGAAAGCACCAAAAACAGCAAGATAGGATGTGAAAAGATGGATATGTGCATGCTGAAAGATAGAGGGATTCTCATTAAGCAAGGCATTTCAGCAAGTTAGTAATTGTTAAGGTCTCAGAAGGAGCTAGATTTGGTGTCAGAATGTGTGTTTGGAAAGTGCTCCCCCACCCCCTGCACTGCAAACAAAGGCCTGGGCTGTGGGGGTTGTGTGCACATGTACATGTATAGCAGAGAATCCATTATTTTAGTGCATTCGAGATAACTCATATGTCTGTTTTGTAATGTCTTTTTGTTTGTAATGCGCATTTTAAGGAATTTATGAGTTTGACTGAATGAAGGCTGTGGTTTGCAAGAAAGTGGTAGAGTCATGTATATTGTCTATAAATCTTGTATATGCTTAGGATTTCAGTAGGTGTCTGATTAGTAAGAACAGATGTGGTATGGTAGATAGATTTGGGAGACCAGTGGCCGCGATAAAAATTATTTTTGATTTTAATCCATATTATAAGCTCTCCCATTTCTTCTGCCTGCTGCACTAATTGGCAATGTTTTGTGTATTTACTAAAGTCATTGAGTTGAGGGAGATTGAGAAAGTTATGTTTACTTATATTAGATAGTCTGAATGATCTGACAATTTAAAACATGGCTAAACTGTGAATTATCTCTCTATATTATAAAAATGAATTCTTGTCTGTCTGTCTGTCTGTCTGTCTGTTCTCTAATGCGAACCAAACGACTGGACCGATCTTCACCAAATTTGGTACAGAGATACTTCAGATATCCAGGAAGATTTAAGACGAGACTCCAACTTGCTCGGACGTACTGTTGCTGAGATACAGCATTCCAAACACAGTGCCCCCCCCCCTTAGCCAATACAAACCTGCAAGACTTTCACTCATATTCCAACTGCAATACACACAGTCACTCCACATGCACAATACAACACTGATATCCAAACTGAGATACACGCATCAGAGGATTAGATACACAGATCAGCACACAGTATCACACGCCAGAGGATTAGATACACACGTCTGCACACAGTCCCACAAACCAGAGGATTATATACGCTCTTCTGCACACAGTTCCACACACTGAAGGATTTGATACGTGCATCTGCACACGGTTCCACATGCCGAAGGATTAGATACAGGCGTCTACACACAGTTCCACACACCAGAGGATTAGATACGTGCGTCTGCACACATTTGTACACGCCATAGGATTAGATACACGCGTCTGCACACAGTACCACATGCAGTAGGATTAGATACGTGTGTCTGCACATAGTTCCACATGCCGAAGGTTTAGATACGCGCCTCTTCACACAAGACCACACAGGGGAGGATTAGATACAAGTGTCTTCACACAGTTGTAAATGCCATAGGATTAGATACACGCGTCTGCACACAGTACCACATGCCGTAGGATTAGATAAGCGCGTCTACACACATTTGTACACGCCATTGGATTAGATACACACGTCTGCACAGAGTACCACATGCCGTAGGATTAGATACACGCGTCTACACACATTTCCACACTCCAGAGGATTAGATACACGCATCTGCACACAGTTGTACACGCCATAGGATTAGATACGCGCATCTGCACACAGTTGTACACGCCATAGGATTAGATACGCGCATCTGCACACAGTTGTACACGCCATAGGATTAGATACGCGCGTATGCACACATTTGTACACGCCATAGGATTAGATACACGCATCTGCACAGAGTACCACATGCCGTAGGATTAGATACACGCGGCTACAGACAGTTCCACACTCCAGAGGATTAGATACGCGCGTCTGCACACAGTTGTACACGCCATAGGATTAGATACACGCGTCTGCACACAGTACCACATGCAGTAGGATTAGATACGTGCGTCTACACATAGTTCCACACGCCGAAGGATGAGATACGTGCCTCTTCACACAATACCACACAGGGGAGGATTAGACACGTGTGTGTGCACACAGTATCACACTTTGGAGGATTAGATACATGCCTCTGCACACAGTACCACAAGCCAGAGAATTAGATACGCGTCTCAGCACACAGTATCACACGGGGGAGGAATAGATACTCACGTCTGCACACAGAACCACACGGGGGAGGATTAGATACGCGCGTCTGCACACAGTACCACATGCCGAGGGATTGGATACGCGCGTCTACACACAGTTTCACATGCCGTAGGATTAGATACGCGCCTCTTCACACAATACCACACAGGGGAGGATTAGATATGCGTGTCTTCACACAGTTGTACACGCCATAGGATTATATACACGCGTCTGCGCACAGTACCACATGCCGTAGGTACGCATCTACACACAGTTACACACGCCATAGGATTAGATACACGTGTCTGCACACAGTACCACATGCCGTAGGATTAGATACGTGCGTCTACACACAGTTCCACACGCCGTAGAATTAGATACGCGCCTCTTCACACAATACCACACAGGGGAGGATTAAATACGCGCGTCTGCACACAGTACCACACGCCAGAGGATTAGATCAGTGCGTCTGCACACAGTACCAAATTCCGTAGGATTAGATACGAGTGTCTGCACACAGTACCACATGTCGTAGGATTAGATACGCGCGTCTACACACAGTACCACATGCCGTAAGATTAGATACCCACGTCTAAACACAGTTCCACATGCTGTAGGATTAGATACGCGCCTCTTCACACAATACCACACAGGGGAGGATTAGATACGTGCATCTGCACACAGTACCACACGACCGAGGGTTAGATGTGCGCGTCTGCACACAGTTACACACGCTGAAGGATTAGATATGTGTGTCTGCTCTAAGTACCACACGGGGGAGGATTAGATATGCACATCTGTACACAGTTCAACACGCTGATTAGATACGCATGTCTTCACATAGTACCACCGCCAGAGGATTAGATACACGTATCTACATACAGTATCACACAGGGAAGGATTAGATACGCGCATCTGCACACAGTACCCCATGCCAGAGTATTAGATATGCGCATCTGCACACAGTACCACACGCCAGAGTCATTAGATACGCGCGTCTGCACACAGTTTCACTTACTGGAGGATTAGATACGTGCCTCTTCACACAATACCACACGGGGAGGATTAGATATATGCATCTGCACAAAGTACTACACCAACAAGGATTGGATACTTGCATCTAAACACAGTACTACACGGGGAAGGATTAGATACAGCTTTACTCAAGGTATCCATAACAACTGACACAGGTTTTTCACTGACATCCAAAATGAGATACACATAATTACATGACGCTTATGGACATACACACAAACCACATACAAAATACACCAGTGCAAAATTGGACAATTCTTATGGGGCCACTACACAAACATAAAATGTAGTATACCCGTGCGAAGCCAGGTCCTCCCTTTAGTAGTGTATAAATCCCTTTGTCTATATAATTCCTATTCCATGTGCCATGCCTGTGTAAACCA
The DNA here is from genome assembly GCF_031893055.1 of Leptodactylus fuscus. Lineage (NCBI taxonomy): Eukaryota > Metazoa > Chordata > Amphibia > Anura > Leptodactylidae > Leptodactylus > Leptodactylus fuscus. Next base: position 38,208,423 of record NC_134271.1, read on the forward strand.
GTTTGACCACATGGCCAAAGGCCATAAAGGCCAGCTCTTTGTATGTTAATGAGTTTGGACACAGAAAGGAATGTAATTGATTTTGGAGACAATTGTTTGGAGTTTGGTTGATTGGAAGTGTGGCAGAAACTTTCATAAGAAGTGTGGCAGAGATGGTTGAAAGATGATAAACTAGTTGAACAATGCGAAATATAGATGAAAGTAATAAAGGAAGTGATGAAGAAAAAAAAATATATGTATAGAAAGACGACAAATGGAAATAAGGTGTTATACAAGGGTTTTACAGGAAATATTCCAAGCCCATGTGAGGAGGCGGAGGTTCTAAATGCCTCAAAAGAAGGGCCATTAGAACCCTGAGTTAGATCTAAATTCTATTGCAGACAGGCCTACACCTATACTACAAGAGGAGGTTGATTTCCATGGTCAGGGAGTGAAAGATAATTCTGGGGAGGAGGAGTTAGGAAAAAGTAACTGGATACCGCCTTTGGGCGCGGTACTTCTCCTGTATGGGGTTGACCAAATTTATACTGCCCCCAACATGAGATATATGTGCAAGCATCAGTATCTCTGTCTTGCTTGTTAGCAGAAAATGGATGTAAAGAATCTAAGTCTAAGCCTGCAGTTATGCCTTACTAAGGTTATTTTTGTATGTCATCTCACACCTTCTAATGGTGTGGCACAACTTAGGACATTTTTAGGCCTTGTGTCCTGCTGCAGACAGTGGATCAGTAATGTATCCTTGTTAGTGCAATCTTTATGACTGCATTACTAAACTAGAACAGGCACTGGAAAAATTCCACTCCCTCAAGTTGGCAATCTTATTTATGCAAGTTTTAGGACTTCCTAAGTATGACAAGAGTTTTTCTCTTTTCTGTACTTGAGATTTTAGGATATGAAGCAGCAGCGCTTATTCAAAGCTATGGACACCAGCAAAGACCAATAATTTACTATTCTGCTAGATTAGACCCAGTGTCCAGAGGAGAACCTTCTTGTGTTAGGGTTGTATCTGCGGTCTAACAGTCCCTGGAGAAAAGTGCTGACATTGTACTGGACTTCCATATCACAGTATTTACTCCTCATGATGTGCACAGTATATGGTGTCCTAGGTCCAGACCAAGCACATTTCAATGGCCAGACAACTCACACTACAGTGTGCTGTATTTATGACACACTTCATTCCTCTACCATGTTACCAATAGATTCAAGGGGGGGAAAGTACAAAGGACAGCAGTAAAACAACCTGTAGATACATGTATTTTCTGATGAATTGTATTTAAATGATGAATCTATTGCTAATTTTGATTTTGAGCTCTTTTATAGATGATTTTGGATTTGGAAAAAATATGGCGGATCCTGCACCAGATATGCTGTGGTCACTGAAAAAAAGGTTAAGCAAGCAAAACCATTACCCTACAGCTCAAGAAGCTGAGTTGGAAACAGGCCTCACTGAAACGGTGTAAAACAGCTGAGGGTAGGCCCGCTATGCCCCTGATATAGAATACGACTATGGTCTGATCTGGAGAGCAAGAGCTTTCCTTATGTTTAATGGTTTAAGGCTGTTCAGGAACTGATAGAGCCATTACTTCTACCTGAACAGGTGGGTATAGTCAAAGGTCAAGGCACACACCAAGGCTGATATGAAAGAAAGTAGAGGTAACGCAAAGGCAGATGCTGCCGCCAACCTAGCTGCAGAAAAGCCTAGGGAACGTGCCTCAGCACTAGAGGTCACCATACCAGAGAAAGTTTCTCAGCTCTCTTTTCAGGTTCTAAAAACATTGCAAGACCAAACTGGTCAAGAAGGAAAGTAGACTTAGGAGCAGCAAGGTGAACAAGGCTGATGGCCTGTGGCACAAGAGTATACTTCCTTATTGCATTGTTCCCAACGATAGAAAGTCATGTGTGACCTGGTTGAACAAATGTTAGGCAGCTCCAGGTTTTAGCATGAGTGCAGCCAGATACGTGCAATCCTGCATGACATGTGATAGACACAATATGGGCCAAAAAGTAAGGTTCCTTAAGAACACGACCCAAAGCCTTTGTACCCGTTTCAGAGATTGCAGGTTGACTATATACAGTTACCAAAGGTGGGAAGGTATGAGTATGTGCTTGTGTGTGTTGATGGCCTGAGGCATTACGGTACAGAAAGCCATCGCAAAAGCAACTGCAGCTGTTGAAGTAGTATGCAAGTATGGGTCCCCGAGACCTTTGAGAGTGATAGTAGAGCTCACCTCACTGTACAGTTTTCTTCTAGATCCAAACTGAGTACTGGAAACACATTCCCTAAATCCAGGAGACTGGATGGTGGTAAAGAGATACGTGAGAGCTTTGATCCACGGTTTTATGGTGCTTTCCAAGTGCTACTGACAACATCAACCAAATTAGAAGGAACGTTGATATGGAACCATGCTAGTCATGCATGCTAGTGAAAAGATGTGGTACCCATTGGTGATCCTAGCTCTAGTGATGCAACCAGTGGGCTTGATACATGAAGTTCTAAAAGAAGAAGAGTGGGACAATAAACTGATTAAACACCATTAGGTGTTAACTGATAACGTGAATGAAAACCCAGAGACTGTTGGATCTGTACTCACAGTCCTGGTTCTGCAAAGACTATGCTTTATTTAGCTCTCTTCATCTAGATGAGGTTTTCTTTATATGACTCCTGTTTTCATAATGTTTCATAATGTATGTTGGAGTTCAGTGACTGAACGTCACTAATAATCACTTTGTTCCAATTCCCATAGCAGGTTGGGTGACCCTCCCATGGTTAGAGATAAACTTGACAGGGAGACCAAGCAAGTGGTATGATTAGAATGGGGTAAAAGGAAAATTTGAACATAAATCCAAAGTCCCATTGCATACCAGTACCCTTCCCACAGAAGAGCAGAATATTAGCTTAGGTCTGCCAACTACCTCTAATGTAAGGTCAGGTAAAGTGGAAAAAGATTCATGCCCCCTTACAAGTTAGTGACAGATCGTTCACAGAAGGAATGAAGGGTTGTCCAGAGCACAACTGCTTAATAGAACGGGGACTAGTCAAGGATAGTCAGGGGTGTCTGATACAGAGCACCGGACCCCAAAGAGACCTAGAGATGGGGGATAAGTGGTGTGCGAAACCCCCACGCAGCGTCTCTTTAGCTACCTCTATTGCCTAGTCTAGCCTCAGAAAGCATGCATATTACCCAAAGATGTATATCTAGTATGTGGTCACCAGGCATACAAGTGGCTACCCCCAGGGGAAGATGGGACGTGTACTCCTGCTAGACTGACACCAGCTACCTTTATATTTGCTCATGAGCATGTGACACCAGAGATGATACCCCATCATACTCTGTACAAGCGTGCAGGAATTTATAAGGTCAGAGAAATCAGAGAAAAATGGATCCAAGAACATGTGAAGAGGCAGGATAGTTGTTGGTCAGATACTTCTTCATTCTTAAATCCTGCCAATTGATGTAAGGGATTAGGTGGATGGTTTATCGGAATATTACAGGCAATATTCTAAATATTACTGCTCTGTCTTTGCATCTATGTGAATATAAAGTTTATATTCTGGTTTGAAAAGAAACTCGCTACGAAGAGGCCTAAACCCAAGACAGTAGGTTTGCAGTCTGTAATGGTGGTTGGGCGCACACAGACGTGTCAGTGAAGGTTCCTCTGTATGTAAATGCTATAACATATTTATGGGGAATGAGGTGAAGTCTCCAGGAGAGTCCTCAGGATCTGATTAGCAGCTCCTAATGTACCCTGAGTATGGGTTATATCATTTACAAAAGGAGGGGAATGTGGAGGATGTCAGCTTGTGTAACCTCCATTATGTATTTGAGATGTGTGCTGAGGTCAGCCATTTTGTGAGACCATGCCATGTGCTCACAGACTCCATTTTGGATTTTGAGACACCTTTGTTCAAGAGCTAACATCCCCCATCAGCCCTCAGGGAGGTGTGACCTCTCTCCAGTTTCTTATCCAATAGACATGCATCAGGGCTATTGTTACAGCTTGTCCACCAATCATGTTATGCTAATTATCCTAGCCAAACCTATTCCTGTGTATGCAATGTGTTATATACTGCTTCATTGTCATCATTAAAGCAGAACCACCATTTACACCACAGCTGAGTGTAATTTGTGCGAGTCTCTAGCATATGCTAATATGTCTATTAATTTGGACTTCAATACGGTGATACTTAGAGCGAATTGCGCTCACACTTGCCTCCACATCCACACTGCTTTTGCCCCTAGACATCACCCCAGTCCATGCCTCTACTTGTATCCCCAGTTTTTGCTGCTTAGCTTGCCTCCACATCCACACTGCTTTTGCCCCTAGACATCACCCCAGTCCATGCCTCTTCTTGTATCCCCAGTTTTTTTCTGCTTAGCTTGCCTCCACATCAACACTGCTTTTGCCCCTAGACATCACCCCTATCCATGCCTCTGCCTCTAGCCATAACTCTGCCACCCATGGAAACTCATAGTGCAGAAACTGAGGGAGCGGACTTTGAGGAACCCTTGGGTTTTGTAGATGGAACTCCATCAAAGGTCTGTGCAGCTCACACACCTTTGTCAAGATATGGTATGTAGGGTTTCAGCGTGTTTGGACGACGGACAACAGCCGGTGTTCGGGCAGATGTAGGCCTTGCTGGAGTGGAGCGGCTAGTGTAGATTTGTGAAAGTGGGTGGTCAAGTGCCGCACTTTCACTCTTAGCTCCGCTAATTTGGGGTATGATTTTAAAAACAGTTGCACCACTACATGCTCGTCCAGGCCCTCATAATCTCCCGCCTAGACTACTGCAACACCGTTCTGCATGGCCTCCCAGCTAACACCCTCGCCCCCCTCCAGTCCACCTTAAACTGCGCTGCTGGCTTAATCCACCTCACCCCCCGATCCTCATCGGCTGCTCCCCTCTGCCAGTCCCTCCACTGGTTACCCATAGCCCAGCGAATCGAGTTCAAGCTACTAACGCTAACATACAAAGCCATCCACAACCTGTCCTCTCCATATACAGTCCTATGAAAAAGTTTGGGCACCCCTATTAATCTTAATCATTTTTAGTTCTAAATATTTTGGTGTTTGCAGCAGCCATTTCAGTTTGATATATCTAATAACTGATGGACACAGTAATAATTCAGGAGTGAAATGAGGTTTATTGTACTAACAGAAAATGTGCAATATGCATTAAACCAAAATTTGACCGGTGCAAAAGTATGGGCACCCTTATCATTTTATTGATTTGAATACTCCTAACTACTTTTTACTGACTTACTGAAGCACAAAATTGTTTTTGTAACCTCAGTGAGCTTTGAACTTCATAGCCAGATCTATCCAATCATGAGAAAAGGTATTTAAGGTGGCCAATTGCAAGTTGTTCTCCTATTTGAATCTCCTCTGAAGAGTGGCATCATGGGCTACTTAAAACAACTCTCAAATGATCTGAAAACAAAGATTGTTCAACATAGTTGTTCAGGGGAAGGATACAAAAAGTTGTCTCAGAGATTTAACCTGTCAGTTTCCACTGTGAGGAACATAGTAAGGAAATGGAAGACCACAGGGACAGTTCTTGTTAAGCCCAGAAGTGACAGACCAAGAAAAATATCAGAAAGGCAGAGAAGAAGAATGGTGAGAACAGTCAAGGACAATCCACAGACCACCTCCAAAGAGCTTCAGCATCATCTTGCTGCAGATGGTGTCACTGTGCATCGGTCAACAATAGAGCGCACTTTGCACAATCAGAAGCTGTATTAGAGAGTGATGAGAAAGAAGCTGTTTCTGCAAGCACGCCACAAACAGAGTCACCTGAGGTATGCAAATGCATATTAGGACAAGCCAGCTTCATTTTGGAAGAAGGTCCTGTGGACTGATGAAACAAAGATTGAGTTGTTTGGTCATACAAAAAGGCATTATGCATGGCGTCCAAAAAAAACAGCATTACACGAAAAACACTTGCTACCCACTGTAATATTTGGTGGAGGTTCCATCATGCTTTGGGGCTGTGTGGCCAATGCCGGCACCGGGAATCTTGTTAAAGTTGAGGGTCACATGGATTCCACTCAGTATCAGCAGATTCTTGAGAATAATGTTCAAGAATCAGTGACAAAGTTGAAGTTACGCCGGAGATGGATATGTTAGCAAGACAATAATCCAAAACAACGCTCCAAATCAGAGGAACAATTACAATGTTCTGGAATGGCCATCCCAGTCCCCAGACCTGATTATCATTCAACATCTGTGGGATGATTTGAAGCGGGCTGTCCATGCTCGGCCACCATCAAACTTAACTGAACTTGAACTGTTTTGTAAAGAGGAATGGTCCAAAATACCTTCATCCAGGATCCAGGAACTGATTAAAAGCTACAGGAAGCGACTAGAGGCTGTTATCTTTGCAAAAGGAAGATCTACTAAATATTAATGTCACTTTTCTGTTGAGGTGCCCACACTTTTGCACTGGTCAAATTTTGGTTTATTGCATATTGCACATTTTCTGTTAGTACAATAAACCTCATTTCAATCCTGAAATATTACTGTGTCCATCAGTTATTAGATATATCAAACTGAAATGGCTGTTGCAAACACCAAAATATTTAGAACTAAAAATGATTAAGATTAATAGGGGTGCCCAAACTTTTTCATAGGACTGTATCTCTGACCTAATCTCCCGCTACCTGCCCACACGTAACCTCAGATCCTTCAATGACCTCCTACTCCGCTCTGCCCACATCCGCTACTCACACAACCATCTCCAAGATTTCTCCCGTGCATCCCCCATACTCTGGAACTCCCTACCACGACACATAAGACTGACCCCCACAATCACAGGCTTCAAAAAGGCCCTTAAGACTCACCTATTCAGGAAGGCATACAACCTCCAATAACACCGTCACCTCACTGCCATCTGTATAGTCTCCCCCCTCTCCTTCTGTCTCTACCCCCCTTCCCTCATTGATTGTAAGCCCTCGCGGGCAGGGCCCTCTACCCCACTGTGCCAGCCGATCTCTGTCAGTATTATATCTGCCTGTATATTTTGTGTACTGTATGTATCCCCCAAATGTAAAGCACCATGGAATTAATGGTGCTATATAAATATATAATAATAATAATAATAATAATAATACATTGAACACGTGGGCCAGGCATGGAACGTGTTGGAGGCTGGCAAGCTCCAGAGCCCTCCAACAAGACAAAAAAGCCTGGACCCAGGGGTAGCAGGGAAAAACAAATTGCCATCTCATCCAGGATGGCATCCCTGACCTCAGAGGCAGTGTGCTGTCTGTCCCCCAAGCTGATGAGCTTCAGCACGGCCTGCTGACGTCTCCTCACGCCAGTGTTGCAGCGTTTCCAGCTCATAGCTGGGGTCAATTTAACGGCGGAGGAGGAGGAGGGTGGTGTTTCAACACTCCTGCCAGGAATAATGGGCGGGGAGAGAAGTCAGGCCTCCACAGTTTGCGACCCGGTCCCAGCCTCAACTACATTCAGCCAGTGTGCCGTGATTGAGATGTAGCGTCCCTGGCCTCATACACTTGTCCACGCGGCGTTGGTCAAGTGGAACTTTGTGCAAAGCGCAGAAGTTAGGGCCCACCTGATGTTACGGGACACACGCTGGTGCAAGGTTCAACTCACCCTAAGGGCCAAAAACACTGCTGGTGAATTTTGTTCAGTTCAAAAGGACTCTGTGTTTAGATTTGGCTCAGTCGCAGCTCCAGAACATGCCTTTGAAGGCAAGGTGTCCTTTAGTGGCTCCATCTCAGCAGGATTATGATGGTGAAGCTTGGTTAAATCTGGTGTCGGAAGGGAAAGTGGTTTCTGATCTACATCTAAAGTACTGGAGCATGTTGTTTGGACAATTAACACCTGATCAGAACCCTGCATAGGTAATGTAGAGTCCGATATTAGAGGAGCATTACCACTAGTAGTGGTTGCAGCCAATTCTCCACCTTTGCGGTCCTCTAAATAAAAGTTACCCCCAGGACTTGATAACAAAAAGTTATCAATTTCCCAATCAAAATCAAGGTCAATGTTTGGGTCCTCAGTCCAATCCACTGCATCAATCCAACACAATGAGGGTGATGGTTCTGGAACCACTGTTTTAGGGGCAAAGAGTTTTAAAGGGGCTAACATTCTGCTGGTGCAAGGCTTTACTCCCTTCAAGGGCCAAAAATACTGCTTGTGCAAGGCTCTGCTCACTCCAAGGGCCAAAAGCACTGTATTTTGAAGGCTCTACTCACTCCAAGGGCCAAAAACACTGCTGGTGCAAGGCTCTACTCATGCCAAGGGCCTCAATCTCTGCTGGTAGCTCAGCTTAAGGTCCTGTAACTTTGTTTGGAAGGGCTCATGTTAAGGGCCTTAAAAGTGAATTTTGGAAGGTCTTACCACATCACACACACCTCCACAATACACATCCACAATGACAGTTCAGGGTGGGGAATGAAGGATTTCCCATTGCCTATTCCATCTGTGGTTGTCATGGGGAACGTGATTTAAAGGGGTGGTTGTTAATGTTTGTTGAGCTTAAATTGGGGTTTGTGTCCATCCATTTGAGTAAAGGAGGTTTTCAGGTATTTTCCCACGTTGATAGAGGTTTTTTTGAATGTGGAAAGTGTGTAGATGTTAGGCTGTGATGTTGGGGAAATAGAGGGTCTTTGGTGTGTTAGATACCCCCAGGCATGCTTCCCCTGCTGTCCCAATTGCATTCCAAAGGTGTTGGCATCATTTCCTGTGGTGTCATAGTGGACTTGGTGACCCTCCTGAGACGGATTTGGGTTTCCCCCTTAACGAGTATATGTTCCCCATAGACTATAATGGGGTTCGAAACCCGTTCGAACAGTCGAACAGTGAGCGGCTGTTCGAATCGGATTTCGAACCTCGAACATTTTAGAGTTCGCTCATCTCTATTCATTATAAATGTATGTTAAATTTTAAATTTTTCTATTATAAATTGAATTCGTTGCACGTGATATCCGAAATAACGGTTGAGGCTAATAAGAAAAAAAAAAGTGGGTGATGCAGAAAAACTAATTGCAGATTCGTGATCAGCACCTAAAAAATCATTTAAAAATCACTGTACCAGACAAAAAAGTTTTCAAAAAGTGTTTTTTTGTCGACCAGTGTAATCTGAATTGATTGGCCAATAGCAGCGATCCATGTTGCAGGATGGGGGAGAAGTTGAGATCAAACTTCCCATAAACAATTAAGAAGATTGTCTGCTGTCATGAACTATTACATCCATTTGTATTACATACACACCAGGTACCCAGGCCATAATAGTACATGTCTATCCTAAGATAAAATGGTAACAATACAAAGGGCAGATTAGATGGACCAGGGTTTTCTTTCTTTGATCAATCTCAAGTATTTATATAGTTTACTAGCCTCTGCCCACGACTTTGTCTGCGTGTTGTTGGCGTCGATGTTCCGCCTATATTCAACAAATTGCTGCTGTCGATGCTTTGCCTGCTCTGGCGTTTTGGCAGCTCTTAAGCTGTCCTGCTGTTGAACATGTTCCTCACGCCATGCCTGTGATTGTTTCGGCATCTCAGCAGTTTGCTGGGATGCCATATAATAAGCGTGTTATTGGCGTTGATGATCCGCTTGCTCCGACGTTTCCAGGCATGTTTAAAATTGTCAAACTACCAATTTGGATTAAAGGTGGTCAGTGGCCTGACGCTGGAGAGCACTGCCTGGAGCATATAAGATAATATGCAAATGCATGCACACAATGGACTGAGGGTTAGCTGAGTGTTTACACAGGGATATAACAGACCTTTATCAGAACCTGAAATAAGCTGCTGCTAGAGCAGTTTAATATAGTATCCTATATTATAAATGTGAAAGTTTGTGTGTTTGGATGTGTGTTTGTTTCTCAATCACGTAAAAACTGAACGGATTTGGATGAAATTCGGCACATAGATAGATTTTAACCTCGATTAAAATATAAGTTACTTTTTATCCCGGTAAATGACATGGCTTCACGACTGTTATGAATTTTTGTTCACATACTATATTACACTGCTTTTATCTCTGCTTCTGAGAAAGCCAGGGCTGTTATCTCTATGTGTAAACACATGCTAACCCTCTGTGTTCATGCATTTGCATATTATCTGATCTGTTACAGGAACTGCTGAAAAACTGACTTGGGCAAACACCTTTAATCTAAATTGGCAGTTTGCCAATTTTCAACATTGCCTGGAAAAAGAAAATCTAATTTGTCGCAAACAACAAGAATTATGAAGGTAGCCAGAAGTCACACAGTTCTCCTCAATCGGAGCTGAGGGGGCTCATCAACGCCAACAACACGCTTATTATATGGTGTCCCAGCGATCTGCTGAGATACCGCAACAATCACGGGCACAGCGCGAGTTCAACAGCAGGCCAGCTTGACAGCTGTCGAAACGCCGGAGCAGGCGGATCATCAACACCAACAGCACGCTTATTATATGATGTTCCAGCGAGCTGGTGAGATGCTGGAACAATCACAGGCACAGTGCAAGAAACAAGTTCAGCGTCAGGCCAGCTTTACAGCTGCCAAAATGCCGGAGTATGTGGTCAACAACATGCTCATTATATGGCGTCCCAGCGAGCTGCTGAGATACCGCAACAATCACGGGCACAGCATGAGGAACAAGGTCAGCAGCAGGACAGCTTCAGAGCTGCTGAAATGCCGGGGCAGGCAAACCAGCGATGGCAGCAATTTGCTGAATATAGGCAGATCATCGACACCAACAACCCGCAGATGAAGTCGCGGGCAGAGGCTAGTGAAGTTCATAAGATTCTCATCTTTAAAATGAATCTTAAACCATTAAGATGGCCACATCCAGTCCTGAGATGTATCGGCATTAGTAGTAAGGACGTAGTAGCTACGTCCTCGGCTACAGAAGTGCCACCCTGGGAGGACGTAGAGCTATGTCCTTGGCAAGGAAAAGGTTAAACAGATCCTACAGTAGTCACACATTATATAGTATCCCCTTCCCACCAATGGCATTTTTTGATTTTCGTTTTTGACTCCCCTCCTTTTAAACCCAATAACTTTTTTTATTTCTCCGTTCCCAGAGGCATATGAGGTCTTAATCTTTGCGGAACAAATTTTTCTTCATGATGCCGCCATTCATTATTCTGTGTAATGTACTGGGAAGCTGGAAAAAAATTCAGAATGGGGTGAATTTGAAGAAAAAGTGCATTTCTGCGACTTTCTTACGGGCTTCGGTTTTACGGCATTCACTGTGCAGCCAAAATGACACGTCCCCTGTATTCTGTGTTTCATTACGATTCTGGGGATACCAAATTTATATGGTTTTATTTACATTTTAACCCCTTAAAAAAATCCAAAACTGTTAAAAAATTTTTTGCCAAAAGTCGCCATATTCTGACAGTTGTAACTTGTTTATACGTCTGTGTATACTTATAAAAAAAATTTATATTTTTTTTTCTTTTCATTAGACCCGCTAGGGGTCTGATCACAAATGCAATGCAATACAATGCTAATGCATTGCAAAAAAAAAATCATCATTTCTTTTGCAGGCTGCATAGACCAGCCTGCAAAAGAAAGTGAATGCAGACCGGCCGGGGAGCCTTTACAAGGCTTCCAGCTGTCATGGTAACGTGACGTCGGCTCTGGAGCTTGCTCCAGGCGCCGGCGATCACAAGCAAAATGGCGGCGCCCATGTGCCACTGAGAAAATGGTGCCTCCGAACGCGGCATCAGAGGAGTTAATGCCTCCGATCGGTCCGGGGACTGATCGGAGACATTAGCGCCGGTTGCCTACTGTGTAAAGCAGTAGATACCCGGCGGCTATGGCGGCCACCCCGGCTCCCAGGTGGCCACCATAGTTACACACCCGGCATGCGCCGTACTAGTACGACGGATGTCAGGAAAGGGGTATTCATTTAAAAATGTGTTATATAAATTAGCATGTAGATGTAATATCTAAACAAGTTGAATAATGACTAGGTAGATAGATTTTTGCTCCACACTAATTGCTGAAGAATGTTCAGGTGCAAGAATGAAAATTTAATTTTCACATAGACTAAAAACACAAATATGTAAATATGCTTTATTGCAATTTTACAACAAGGAAATGAATCAAAATCCCATAATTTTAAAATTCTGTCAAAGATATTCAACGATTAAATAAGACTAATGAAGATAAATGACCTTCCATTGTGCCATGTTAAGCAACATAGGCTTAGGTACAGTTTGTCAAAAGATTTATAAAAAAAAAAAAAAAAAACCCCCAAAACATAGTATATATGAGAAGTAGTGCATGAGAGAAAAAAAGCACAGCACCTATTGTACTGTCAGTTGAATTAAGATTCTGTGCATTACTGGAATGAGTCTAATTCATGGAGGTGACAAGCCTTGAAGCATAATCATCAGTCTCCTTGCTGACTTTTGTAAGGAGGTATGAGGCTCCACTTGCAAGAACTGGAACAGTTTTTGCCGCACTTGATTGATGATGCTTCCCATGTGATCTCGTGTGACAGGATCACTATGATCGAGATGCATTACTGCTTCTTCTAAGTAGCTAAAACAAAAGAAAAAAAAAAGTTTATACAATCAAAGCAAAACACTGCATTGAAAACATTTAACGGCAAGTCTGTTCTATGTATGTTTGAAGAACATGTAAACTTCCATGCTTCCGTCAGCAGATTTAGGTACTGAAACAAAGCACAGTACCTGGAAATGCATTTCATGGCTTCACCAAATTTTCATACTGAATAAAGGTCATGGAAGCAAAGACCTAAAACTAAAAGAGAAGGTAACCCCACCCCTTAGCTGCTTTCTGATGTCAGCTAAATGAACCTGATTGATCCGATGCTTCAGCAGTGAATACTTAAAGGGGCTCTATCATTGGGAAAAGTCATTTTTAAATAAACATATACTTGCATAGCCTTTAGAAAGGCTATTCCACACATACCTTTTTTATGTAAATCGCCTCAGTAGTTTTTGAATGAGACTGTTTTTATTTGTATGCTAATTAGCCTCCAGCGTGCACCCCTGAAGTGTCAGTGAGCACTCTCTGCTGTGTGTACAGCAGAGCACTCTCTGCTGTGTGTGAGAGCAGGGAGATGAATCATCATCAGCAGCGATGATGATTCATCTCCCTGCTCTCTCACACACAACAGAGAATGCTAGCTGAGACTTCCGGTGCTTGCTGGAGGCTAATTAGCAAAATGGGCTCATTCAAAAACTACTGAGGCAATTAACATACAAAAGGTATGGGTGGAATTGCCTTTTCAAAGGCTATTCAAGTATATGTTTAGTTAAAAATGACTTTTCCCAATAATAGAGCCAATATAGTCGCATGCAAACTGAACCAAAGAATATGTCCCTGGCTTCAGGGCATCACGGTGCATGCGCTGGCATGGCATCAGTTCCTCCAGAGCATGTGCCGAAATGCTCTGAAGCCAGGATCATACTAACAACTGTATTCAATCCATCTTCATTTTCACAAAAAAACTGGCACACATGCTTGGACCAAATTTAGGTTTTATACACTTTCTGAAAAGTATTTAGAAATGGGCATACAAAAATAAGGCTAAGCCTGAAATACACCCTACTGCAGTAAAAAGAATTGTTCAAAGACAGCCAACCAAGAGCTTGAATTAAAAAAAAAAAAAAAAAAAAAAAAAGATATACACTAATTCTTTAATAAAGCATGAACTGCTGTGACAACTTCAATGGATTTTTAGATCTGTTTATGTACAGTGTGAAATTTCACACAAGATCAGTGAACATTTTCCTACAGGTATAGTACTGGAGAAGTATATAGGCCAAGGCAGAGAAGATTAACCACTTCCAGATCAGGCACATTTTCAAGTTTAAGCCTTGTTTCGGTTTAACTGCAAATTGGCTTTCTATTACTGTGACAATCAACATATATTTGGTCGACTGTTTTTTGAAAAATAATTATCTTTCACATTCTCTAACAAAATAAATGACATATTTCAGTTTTAAAAAAAAAATAAAGTTTTTTTTTTTTTTTTTTTTTTTTTAAAAAAAAAATGCTTTTTCATACCATTATGTACTGGCTTTTGAAGGCTAAATGTTTTCCAGACTTTTAAATGAAATTGGAAAAAAACCAAATTTTTTTCTCCCCAAATATATGAATTTAAGTGACTATTTTCAAAAATCTGATGAGTGGTTCTTGAGAAAATACACCTTAGCAACTTATGCTGCTTTCATAGTTACCAAATAGTGTAGTATTTCTTACTTGCTAGGCCTACAACAAAGCCTATACTGAATGGTGTGTCTACTGGCTTTTGGAGGGCAAATTTTCCATAGCTTGTTTGCTGACACCATATTATTACAGGTTTTGTGAATTGACAAACTGACTAACATATACGACTCTACCCCCCCACCCCCTATTTTAAATTTGCATTTACAGTTTCTCTTCTTATGAGGAAAAATGTTAAAAAATCCAGCAAACTCAACTTGTGCTAAAAGTTCGATATATATGAAAAATGTGTATAAACATCACTAAACAAAGTCATACTGACAAACTGTCAACCTGGACAAAATTGTTTGCACCCCTTCCCGCCACGGGCATTTTTCGATTTTGACTTCTTCCCCCTCACAATTTCCTATTTTTCCGCTCTCAGAGCCATATGAGGTCTTAATGTTTGTGGGACAAGCTAGAAAAAAAAAATAAATCAGAATTGGGTGGATTTGAAGAAAAAGTGCACTTTTTTTCAGGCTTCGTTTTTACGGCGTTTCAGTACAATTATGGGGATGCCAAATTTATATGGTTTAATTTATATTTTAACCCCTTAATCCAAAACTGTGCCAAATTTTTTTTTTCTAAAAGTCGACATATTCTGACACCCGAAACTTTTTATCCTTCTGTAAACAGGGATTTATAGGGCGTCTTTTTTTGCGGGACTGGGTGTACTTTTTAATTATAGCATTTTGGGGAATAGTTTTCACTTTGATCACTTTTTATTCAAATTTTTATCAGAGGCAAAACAGTGAAAAAACGGCAGTTTGGCACTTTTGACTTTTTTTCCTGCTACGGGGTTTACTGGAAAAGTACGGTATTTACGGGAAAAATATTTTTATAGATTTGTAGAGCGGGTGTTTTCGGACACAGGGATGCCTATGTAAGTACTTTTATATGTGTTCTAGGGAAAAGGGGGTGATTTGAACTTATTATTTTTTTTATTTACTTAAAAAAATAAATGTTTTATGCATTTGTTAGGCCCCCTAGGGGTCTTGAACCCCAGGGGTCTGATCAATGATGCAATCCATTACAATGCTAATACTGACACCTAATGCATTGCAAAAAAATGGTTCTTCTATTGCAGGCTACATAGAGTAGCTTGCAATGGCATCCATTGAATGACAAGCCAGGGAGCCTTCACAAGGCTCCCCGCTGTCATGGCAACACGATCGCCGGTAAAATGGCGCCTCAGTCAGCTTTGACAGATGCGCAGAGGGATTAATGCCCACAATCGGTGCAGGCACTGACAATGGGCATTAGCGCAGAGTGTCTGCTGTATAAAACAGTAGACACTCGGCATCTATGGTGGCCGCCCGGCTCCAGTGCGGCCACCATGTTTAAACACCTGGCATTCGCTGTACTAGTACTGAAAAAAAAAACCCATAATAGTCACAGAACTTGAATCTGACAAAAGTAATAATAACTAAACTATATGTTGACAAGCCACAAAACTGTGAGAATGTCCTATGGACAGATGAGACAAAAATCTAACTTTTTGGCAAGGCACATCAGTTCTATGTTCACAGATGAAAAAATGAAGCATATCTTAAAAAGAACACTATCCCTGCTGTGAAACATGGAGGAGGCTCTCCTATGTTCTGGGGCTGCACAGAGTGTCTTGAATTTGTGTAGGGTACAATGAAATCTCTATCAAGGGATTCTAGAGAGAAATGTGCTGCCCAGTGTTAGAAAGCTTGGTCTCAGTTGCAGGTCATGGGTCTTGCAACAGGGTAATGACCCAAAACACACAGCTAAAAATACCCAAGAATGGCTAAGAGGAAACCATTGGACTATTATGAAGTGGCCTTCTATGAGCCCCGAACCTAAATGCTATTGAGCATCTTTGGAAGGAGATGAAACACGCCATCTGGAAAAGGCACCCTTCAAACCCGAGACAACTGGAGCAGTTTGCTCATAAGGAGTGGGCCAAAATACCTGTTGAGAAGTGCAGAAGTCTCATTGACAGTTACAGGAATCGTTTGATTTCAGTGATTGTCTTAAAAGGTTGTGTAACAAAATATTAAGTTTTGTCCAGACTTGTTTCATGAGTTTTATTTTTTTTAAAAATTCTGTGGAAGCATGGTTGAAAAGCAAAGTCTGACTTTCAGTTGTTCATTTTCATGGAATTTTTATTTAGTATTACTTTTGTCAGATTCAAGTTACTTCTGTGACCAGTGAGGGTTTTTCTTTCATTAAACGAGGTGTATTAACAATTTTCTCCACGTGTGTATATTTACATGCAGAAATCTCTCTCTATATATATAAAAATCAAAATCTGTAGTAGTCTGCTCTATACAAATCCACAGTTTTCGCCCGATTGGAGTGAAATTTGGCACGCCTACTCTCCACCCAGAGGAGCAGAATACTGCGCACATTACATTTCGCTAGTGTCCCCCATCATCATTGGGGCCCCTAAATTTAGGCTCTATACATATAATGGGGAAATGTAAATGTGAAAGCGCTGAGGAGAAAACAACAGTTGTGTCTGACAGGGACTGATTATAGCGACAGCCCCAAAGAGTCACTGCTAAAGGGGCCGCACCACCACACACAACCACCATATAAACATCACACAGACAGTACACATACACCAACCCACAAGCACAATACCACATAAATGCCATAAGACACCACACAAAGACCAGAACACTCTAGACACACACAACACAAACACCACCCCATAAATACCACACACACACGCATGCAAACACACTCAGATGGATGCACACTGCACACATGGACGAACAGAGCACATGCGTACTCTCACACAACTACCACACGCTTGGACACTTGCTCTGTGCGTGCAGAAACACATCGATCACATGCGCACATACACGCATACATATACACTGACCACACACGCGCATGCACACACGCATGCATACACATGGATCACAAGCACAAAAACACATACATATACACGGACAACACATGTGCATGCACACGTGCATACATACACGTGGATCACACGCATGCACACAAATACACATACACGCATACAGTACAGACCAAAAGTTTGGACATACTTTCTCATTCAAAGAGTTTTCTGTATTTTCATGACTATGAAAATTGTAGATTCACACTGAAGGCATCAAAACTATAAATTAACACATGTGGAATTATATACTTGGCAAAAAAGTGTAAAACAACTGAAAATGTGTGAATCTACATTTTCATAGTCATGAAAATACAGAAAACTATTTGAACTGTGTGAAGACGCGTGTATCTAATCCTCTGGCGCTTGGTACTGTGTGCAGACATGCGTATTTAATCCTCCCACGTTTGGTACTGTGTGCTGACTTTTGTATCTAATCCTCCAGCGTGTGGTACTGTGTGCAGATGAGCATATCCAATTCTCTGGAGTGTGATACTGTGTGTTGACTTGTGTATTTAATCCTCGGGCGTGTGGTACTTTGTGCAGACGCGCGTATCTAATCCTCTGGCATGTGGAACTGTGTGCAGACGCGCATATCTTATCTTCCGGCATGTGTTACTGTGTGCTGACTTGTGTATCTAATCCTCCAGCGTGTGGTACTGTGTACAGACGCGTGTATCTAATCCTTCCACATGTGGTACTGTGTGCTGACATGCGTATCTATCTGTGGTACTGTGTGCAGTGGTGCATATCTAACCCTCCGGCGTGTGATATTGTATGTAGTGGCACGTATCCAATCCTCTTGCGTGTGGTATTGTGTGCAGTGGCGCGTATCTAATCCTCTGGCGTGTGGTATTGTGTGAAGACGTGCGTATCTAATCATCCGGCTTGTGGTACTGTGTGTAGAAACGCGTATCTAATCCTCCGGCCGGCGTGTGGTTCTTTGTGCAGACGTGCATATCTAATCCTCTGGCATGTGGAACTGTGTGCAGATTCACGTATCTAATCTTTCGTCGTGTGGTACTTTGTGCAGATGTGCATATCTAAGCCTCCATAGTGTGGTACTTTGTGCAGACACATGTATCTAATCCTCTGGCATGTGGAACTGTGTGCAGACGCGCGTATCTAATCTTTTGGCATGTGTTACTTTGTGCAAACGTGCGCATCTAATCCTCTGGTGTGTAGAACTGTGTGCAGACGCGTGTATCTAATCCTCTGCCGTGTGATACTGTGTGCTGACCTGTGTACCTAATCCTCCAACGTGTGGTACTTTGTGCAGACGCATGTATCTAATCTTCTGGAATGTGGAATTGTGTGCAGACACGCGTATCTAATTCTTCGCCTTGTGGAAATGTGTGCAGACGAGCGTATCTAATCTTTCGGCTTGTGGAACTGTGTGCAAACACGCGTATCTAAGCCTCTAACATGTGATACTGTGTGCTGACCTGTGTATCTAATCCTCTGATGCATGTATCTCAGCTTGGATATCAGTGTTGGATTGTACATGTGGAGTGACCGTGTATATTGCAGTTGGAATATGAGTGAAAGACTTGCAGGTTAGTTTTGGCTAATGGTGGGGTCAGGTATGGGTCACCCCCAACTAACACAGGATCATTTCCATGCGGTCAGCAACGTTGCAAAACCTGCCCACACATACTAACAACTGACAGGATAAAGATACCGAACTCGAACAAGGAATATAAAATTCCAGGTACGTTCACCTGCAGCACATCCAATGTAGTGTATTTAATAATGTGCATCAAATGTTCCACTGATAATCTGTATGTTGGAGAGACTGGACAGCAACTTAGAATGCGGATGAACTCACATCGCAATACAATTAAAGAACGAAGGATGGACCTTCCCGTATCAAAACATTTCTGCAATGAGGATCATAATATCACTGATCACATGAAAATTTTGGTTTTGAGAGGGAATTTCAGATCAAAGAGAGAACGACGCATTCATGAGTGCAAATTCATGACCCTGCTTCAGACACTAGAGTGTGGACTGAACTTGTCACAGAGTTTCATGTCTCTTTACAGAAATGTGTGAACTGATAAGGACCTGTAAGTGTTTACATTGTCTCTACCAATTACTAACAACCCCCCCCCCCCTTCCTACTGGAATTCTAACACCCTGTGTGCCTTCTCTGTATATAAATATACATCCTTCAGAAATGTTTTAAAATTTACTTTGATAAAGGACCCTAGAGGTTCCGAAACGTCAGTAATTTGTCATCATTATGAGTTAGCCATTAAAAAGGTATCAACTACTGAAGACGATCAAGTTTGCTTTTTTTTATATTTCTAAAATTTCCTAGGAGACAGCTGCGCTGACTTTGGTTTTGATAAAACACAGTGGACCTACACCAGCAGATGACATGGCCCCCCAACCATCACTGATTGTGGAAACTTCACAATAGACTTCAAGCAACTTGGATTGTTTACCTCATCTAGATTGTGGGACCTTGATTTCCAAATGAAATGCAAAATATACTTTCATCTGAAAACACTAGAGATGAGTGAACAGCGTTCTATCGAGTAGATGTCCGATCGGACATCACACTGTTCGCCATGTTCAATTCGATACGAACACCACGTGGCAAATGCACTTAAAATTTGATTCCCCTCCCACTTTCCCTGGCGCTTTTTCTGCACCAACAACAGTGCAGGGGAGGTGGGACAGGAACTACGACAACGGAGGCCATGAAAAAAAACTAGATAAAAGCCATTGACTGCCGAGGACATGTGACCTCTGATTCAAAAGAACAGGAGGCATCATCTCCGATTCATTTGCAGCTTGCACTTAGTTAGAGATAGACATCTGCTGAGGGCTAGATAGGTTTTAGATTCTGCTAGGCAGGAAATCAAAAGAAGAACAGCGGCTCTTTTAAGAGCTACACTGCAGGGAGACGCTCAATCCAGCTTTGTGTACCCACAAACGCCAAAGTAGGATACACAGCAATTAAGCCAGGCTATATCCACTCAACAAAGCTTTCCACGGTGTGGAATAAACTAAGCGGGATACACAGAAATTGTCAGCCTATATACGCTTAATCCAGGTTGCAACGGTGTGTACCCCACCAAAACTAAGTGGGATACACTGAAATTGTCAGCCTATATACCCTATATATGCTTAATCCAAGTTTCAACAGTGTGAACCCCACCAAAACTAAGTGGGATACACTGAAATGGTCAGCCTATATACCCTATATACTCTTAATCCAGGTTTCAACATTGTGTACCCCACCAAAACTAAGTGGGATAGCCTGAAATTGTCAGCTTATATACGCTTAATCCAGGTTGTAACGGTGTGTACCCCCCCCAAAACTAAGCGGGATATACATTCTAATTTGTAGGCTATATACGCTTTATCCAGGTTGTAACGGTGTGTACCCACCAAACCAATAAAACCATCTAAAAATGCTCAAGGCTTCCGATAAGGGATGTGGACGAGGCCAGGGGCGTGGGAATGCAGCTGGGGAGCAAGGTGGAAGGAAAGCCACAGCGCATCCCGTGCCTACTCCTTAGCGGCAGCAAGCATTGCGCTTCTCCACAGCCCCCAGCTTGATGGCCACATTAAGTAGGAAGCAGGGCACAAACCTAACTAGGCCCGAGCACCAGGAACATGTGTGGCTGGCGGAAAATGCTTCCACCGCATTCGTCACCAGCTAGTCAGCCTCTACTTCAACTCCTCCTCCTACACAACATTCTGTTCCGCCTTCCTCCCAAAATGCCCAATCTTCCCAGCAGAGTAATCACACCTTTCCCACCTCCCAGGAGCTGTTTTCCGGTCCTTTAACTGTCCCTCTCCCTGTCCCTCCATTCCCGGTTCCACGGAGCTACCAGACGAGTTTCTATGTCCAGATGCCCAAACAATGGAGCCTCCTCCATCTCCTGTTGATTTTGTGGCGGTTGACCAGCAACCCACCCTCAGTGACTATGACGAGACACAGTTGCCATCAGGGCAGCATGTTGCCATGTGCGGTGTGCAGGAGGCGAGAGAGGAATTGGAAGAGGAGGTGGTGTACGACGAGGACACTGACCCGACCTGGACAGGGAGGATGTCAAGCGGGGAAAGCAGTGTCGATGTGGATGTGGAGGGAGGTGCAGCACCAAAGAGGGTAGCTAGAGGCAGACGAATGTCCAGAGGCAGAGGTCAGCTGCTTTGCCGAAGCCAGGCCACACCCAGAATGGCCCAAGATGTTCCCAATCATAGCCAGCCCAGAAAAACTCCCCCATCGAGGGCACGTTCCTCGATGGTGTGAAGATTTTTCAAGGAATGCGCGGAGGACAAATATAGTGCAGTTTGCACAATTTGCCACTCGAAACTGAGTAGGGGCTCTGAAAAGCTCTGAAGAGCAACCTTTCGACCACATCCATGCGCCATCATTTGGAATGCAAGCACTGGACTTAGTGGGAGAGAGCAAACGCAAGACAATCGTCGTCCGACGTTGCTACCACTGCCTCTCCCACTGTTGCCAGTGCTGGCGCTGCAGTCCAGAGCACCAGCCAGGACACCGCAACATCTGGCTCCGCCACTTTGGGGACTTCTCCCTGATCCTCCCCTGTTCCTGTCTCAGCTCCTTCTCATGTGCCTCCTCCCAGCAACCCATCTCTCAGACATTTGAGCGCAGGCGAAAGTACAGCGCTACCCACCCAAATGCACAAGCCTTAAACGCGCACATCTCCAAACTCCTGGCCCACGAAATGTTGACGTTCCGGCTTGTGGAAACTCAGGCCTTCCGTGACCTGATGACAAATGCGGCACCTCGCTATGCCCTCCCTAGTCGTCACTCCTTCTCCCAGTATGCTGTCGCCACCTTGCACCAGCACATATCACTCAACATCAGATGGGCCCTAAGTTCCGCGCTTTGCACAAAGGTCCACTTGACCACTGGCTTGTGCATGCGGACAGGGACGCTACATTTCATTAATGGCACACTGGGTGAATGTAGTTGAGGCTGGGACTGGGTCACAAACTGGGCCGGTGTACCTCGTCTCCCTGCCTATCATTCCTGGCAGGGGCTCTGAAAGAACACCCTCCTCCTCCTACGCCGCCGTTAAATTGACCCCAGCTAGAAGGTGGAAACGTTGCAGCGCTGGTGTGGGTAGACGTCAGCAGGCCGTGCTGAAGCTCATCAGCTTGGGGGACAGACAGCACACTAGCACACTGCCTCCGAGGTGAGGGATGGATGCCCTCCTTGATGAGACGGCAATATGGTTTGAGCCGCTGCACCTGGGCCCAGGCATGGTCATGTCTGATAATGGCAGGAACCTTGTAGCAGCTCTGGAGCTTGCCAGCCTCCATCATGTTCCATGTCTGGCCCACGTCTTTAACCTAGTGGTGCAACGTTTTTTAAAGACAAACCCAAATGTGCACGAGCTACTCGTGAAAGTGCGGCGCTTGTGCGCCCACTTTTGCAAGTCTACAGTAGCCGCTGCTAGCCAGGGCCGACGTCACGTTGCCACGACAGCCGGGAGCCTTGTTAAAGGCTCCCGGGTGGTCTGGTCTATGCAGCCTGCAAAAGAAATGATTTTTTGCAATGCATTGCATTAGTGATCAGACCCCCTGGGGTTCAGCACCCCAGGGGGTCTAATAAATGCAAAAAAAAATATATATTTTTTTTTTAGAAAGCAAAAAAAATATATAAATTTTTTAAAAAAGTATTAAAAATTCAAATCACCCCCTTTCCCTAGAACACATATAAAGGTAGTTAAATACTGTGAAACACATACATGTTAGGTATCCCCGTGTCTGAAATCGCCCACTCTACAAATCTATAAAAATATTTTTCCTGTTCGGTAAACGCTGTAGCGGGAAAAATAGTCAAAAGTGTCAAACCACCGTTTCTTCACTGTTTTGATTCTGATAAAAATTTGAATAAAAAGTGATCAAAGCAATAGCATCTCCCGAAAATGGTAGAACTAAAAAGTACACCCAGCCCTGCAAAAAAACCAAAAAAAAACAGCCTATGCATCCGCATACACGGACATATAAAAAAAAAAAAGTTACGGCTGTCAGAATATGGCGACTTTTCGAAAAAAAATTTTTTAACACAGTTTTGGATTTTTTTTTAAAGGGGTCAAAATGTAAATAAAACCATATAAATTTGGTATCCCCGGAATCGTACCGAAACACAGAATACAGGGGACATGTCATTTTGGCTGCACAGTGATTGCCGTAAAACCCGTAAGAATGTCAAAGAAATGCATTTTTTCTTCAAATCCACCCATTCTGCATTTTTTTTCCAGCTTCCCAGTACATTATACAGAATAATTAATGGTAGCATCATGAAGAAAAATTTGTCCCGCAAAGATTAAGACCTCATATGGCTCTGGGAGCGGAGAAATAAAAAAGTTATGGGGTTTTTCTAGTTATGGGGTTTTTCTAGTCAATAACGGAAAACGAAAATCAAAAAATGCCATCGACGGGAAGGGGGTTAATGACGGAAGGAGGAGGAGGAGGATGAAGACGTGTGGAGGGGAGTCAAAAACGGAAAACGAAAATCAAAAAATGCCATCGGCGGGAAGGGGTTAATGACGGAAGGAGGAGGAGGAGGATGAAGACGTGTGGCAGATGATATGATTGTGACACCGGAGGCGATCGGGGAAGTTCAATGCATTCCATTCTTGCAGTGCGGATGGGGCGAAAGGGAGGAGGAGGAGGAAATGGAGAGTGACCTTTCCGGTGGGGGCAACGAAGTCATGGCTGACTTCATGTTGGGGTGCTTTTCAAGTGACAAGCGCGTAGTCAAAATAATTGAGAGCAACCAATACTGGATATTTGCAATCCTTGACCCCCGGTATAAAAATAACATCTCGTCTTTTATTCCGGTAGAGGGGAGGGCCAATCGCATTAATGATTGCCACAAGCAATTGGTGCAGAACATGATGGAGATGTTTCCATCAAGTGTCGTTGGTGGCAGAGAGGAAAGTTCCTCCATGAGGCGAACAAGTGCCATCCGGTCCACACTCACAAAGGTTGCTGCACACACTATGGTCTTAGTCATTTGTGACAATTTTAATCAAGTGATAACAGTGATAATGCCATGAACAATAAGTCAGTAAGCACATATGAATACAGCGGACACTAGATCAAAGAGCATGGCGTTTCGGTCATTAGGACCTACTTCAGAAGCGATCTAGTGCCGGGCAGAAGGTAACATAGGAGGTGCATGGCCAAGACCATAGTGTGTGCAGCAGCTTCTATTCTCTACTATTTATTTTAGGACCCCATTACTGCTAGCACCACAATTATCCATAGAGTGTGCGGTACCATTGCTTTCTCTACACACTCACAAAGGGGCACACTGTCTAAGCTCTGGGACACTTTAATGGCACTCCCTCGCCAAACTCCCGCTACTGAGGGGCCTAGTGTCACCAGGCGGAAAAAGTATAGGCGCATGTTGCGGGAATATCTGTCCGACACTAGCCCTGTCCTCTCCGATCCCTTTGCGTTCTACACGTATTGGGTGTCGAAGTTGGACCTATGGCTTGAACTTGCCCTATACGCCTTGGAGGTGCTGTCCTGTCGCCAGCGTGCTATCTGAAAGGGTCTTCAGCGCAGCCGGCTGTCAGCTGAGAGTGCCGACCGGCTGACTTTCATCAAAATGAACAGCCACTGGATAGACCCATCATTTTTGTGCCCACCAGTGTCAAGCACCCCAACATGAATTGTCATGTCTGCGCTCAAACTCTACAATTCCTCCTCATACTCCTCCACCATCTGCGCTGCACAATTGTCATCCTTCTAGGCTCAATCCACCCTGATTTCCCCAAACTCTGCTGGTTAGAGGCTGAATCCACCCTGATTTCCCCAAACTCTTTTGGTTAGAGGCTGAATCCACCCTGATTTCCCCCAAACTCTGTTGGTTAGACTCTACTCACCCCAAGGGCCAAAAACACTGCTGGTGCAAGGCTCTACTCACCCAAGGGATTAAAAACTCTGCTGGTGCAAGGCTGAACAAAATTAAAGGACCAAAAACTATGCTGGTTAGAGGCTCAACTCACACCAAGGGCAAAAAACTCTGTTGGTGCAAGGCTGAACTAAGTTAAAGGGCCTAAAACTCTGCTCGTAAGAGGCTGAAGTCACCTAAAGGGCCTCAATCTCTGCTGGTAGCTCAGCTTAAGGGCCTCTAACTTAATTTGGAAGGGCTCATGGTAGGGCCAGAAAAGTAATTTTTGGAGGTCTCGCCACATCACAGACACACAAACAGTGACAGTTAAGGGTGGGGGCTTTTGGATTTCCCATTGCCTATGCTATCGGTGGTTGTCATAAGCAACGTGATTTAAAGGGGTGCATGCTGTTTCTTTAGCTTTAAATTTGTGTTTCTGTCCATACTATTGTGGAGGAAAGAAGGTTTCCAAGTATTTTTCCACTTCATAGGGGTTCTACTGAGTTTGGAAAGTGTCTAGTTGATAGGCTGTGATAGTGGGGTAATACAGGGACTTTGGCGTGTTAGATGCCCCGAGGAATGCTTCCCCTGCTGTCCCAGTTGCATTCCCGAGGTGTTATCATTTGCTGGAGGTGTCATAGTGGACTTGGTGACCCTCCTGAGTCGAATATTGATTTCCCCCTAAACGAGTATTTTTTCCTTATAGACTATAATGGGGTTCGAACAGTCGAGTTTTGAGGGGCTACTCGAATCGAATATCGAACTTCGACCATTTCACTGTTCGCTCACCTCTATAAAACACCTTTGAACCACTGAGCAGTCGTCCATAACTTTTTGATGATTTTCTAATTTATTTAGATGCACTGGAATATAATATGAGTTGGGAGTTGTACTAAGTAGGTAGGGAAGGGCGAGATAAATAGACAGGGAGGGGGTGTAGAGAAAAGGAAGGAGGGGGGAGTAAGGTAAGCAGGATTAGAAAGGAAGTTACATAGCAGGAAGCAGAAGGAGGTAAACAAAAGCAGGAGACACCAGGGGCTCCCAGAGACACCCAGAAATCACTCAAAACATGCTAAAGGGTATATGTGTGCATTTATTAACTCATTAATAGCACTAACAAACACTTTAAAAAAACAAAAAAAATATTGTCCAGAAAATCCCTTTTAGTCCCAGGCTATCGGATCAAATAATTGTGGTTTTCTGAGAAAAGCTGGGACAGTATGTTACCTATGCATGTTAACACAAAGATAACATTGTGTTTACTTGCACCATGTAAGTTTTTTTTTTCTCTCCAAACCGGTGTAATGTAATACATATTTACTATGCATATTATATAATCTTCATTAAAGGGATTCTACCATTAAAACCCTTTTTTTGTGTGGATAAGACGTTGGAATAACCTTTAGAAAAACTATTCGTCTCTTACCTTTAGATGTGATCTCCGCCGCGCCGTTCCTTGTAAATACAAGTTTTTACCGGTATGCAAATTAGTTTTCTCGCAGCAATGGGGGCGGGCCCCAGCGCTGGAAATGCAATGGGGGCGTCCCCACTGCTGGTCGAGAACAGGCTCCAGCGACGCCTCTATCTTCGGCTGGATCCTCCCCTTCTTTCATCGTCTTTCTTCGGCGTCACCTCCGACGTCTGCGCAGTTGGCTCTGCCAGTGTAACACTAGTCGGCTCTACTAGTGTCTCACTGGCAGAGCCAAATGCGCAGACGTCTGAGGTGACGCCGAAGAAAGAAGGGGAGGATCCAGCCGAAAATAGAGGCGTCGCTGGAGCCTGTTCTCGAGCAGCAGTGGGGATGCCCCCATCGCATTTCCAGTGCTGGGTCCCACCCCCATCACTGTGAGAGAACTAATTTGCATACCGGTAAAAACCGGTATTTCTAAGGAACGGCGCGGTGGAGATCACATCTAAAGGTAAGAGACGAATAGCCTTTCTAAAGGCTATTCCGATGTCTTATCCACAAAAAAAAGGGTTTTAATGGTAGAATCCCTTTAACCCATATTGCTAATCCAGCTATTTACCTCGCTCTAGCTCAGTGACGGCAAACCTTTTTGAGACAGTGTCCAAACTGCAACCCAAAACCCAATAAACTATCGGAGTGCCAACACGGAAATTTAAAGGGGTTGGCCACTTTATAACTAAAACTCTGCAATGTGTAGCCCAAAGATAAATAATAAATTTACTAATAGACATTCATTTTCATTTTTGCTTCTGTCCCTTTATTTTTAAAGCCACGCCCCCCCTAACATGGCTCTGCCGGCTCCCTGACATGCCTCCCTTGACCACCGTGCGCGTGACATGGAGGGACATGTGACATTGTCTGACCATGTCATGTGACTTTGTGTGCGCCTGCGCTGCTCTCCTGATTTGTGTTAACCCCTGAGATGCCGGCATCTCAGGGGTCAACATGAATCAGGAGAGCAGCGCAGGTGCGCACAAAGTAGTTTCCTTATATTCTGGAGTCTCGATCGGCACCCCCGTGACTGTTTCGGGGGTGCCGGTATTCCTAATAGGCAGCCCAGGGTCTAATCACTGACCCTGGGTCTGCCCCATCTCTTCCCCTCCACTTACCCGGTTGATCCTGCCAGGAATGGAGGCCGTCAGCCCGTGCGTTTGCACGGGCTGACAGCCTCCTATACATTTGCAGGTGTCAGCCGTATGACAGACTGACACGGATGACACTGTGCTCAACACCCGCGGTCGGAACTGGGTCCGATCGTGGGTGTTAACCCCTGAGATGCCACGGTCAAACATGACCGTGCCATCTCAGGGAGTTTCTGTATGCACTCTGGTCCCGATCGGCACCCCCCGCGACGGTTTCGGGGGGTGCCAGTGTCCCTAATGGACAGCCTGGGGTCTGTGCAGTGACCCCGGGTCTGCCCTCCATGTGTTCCCTGCCAGGAATGGAGGCTGCCAGCTCATGTGTCTGCACGGGCTGACAGCCTCCTATACACTGCAATACATGTGTATTGCAGCGTATATGTATTGAAGCAGTGATCAGAAGATCACTGGTTCAATCCCCCATGGGGACAGAAAATACAAAAAAACAAAAAAAAAACAACTTGTTAAAAATATGTTAAAAAAATAAATAAATAAAGCTCCAAAAATCCAATATTCCCATATAAAATGTTTTATGAAAAAACAAAGATTTTTTTTTTTTAAAGAGATTCTACCACTAAACTAACATTTTTTCTAATTACCACGTCGGAATAGCCTTAAGAAAGGCTATTCATCTCCTACCTTTAGATGTGGTCTCCGCCGCGCCGTTCCGTAGAAATACCAGTTTTAACCGGTATGCAAATGAGTTCTCCGCAGCAATGAGGGCGGGCCCCAGCGCTCAAACGCCGATGAGCACGTCCCCACTGCTGCCCGAGAGCTCTTTCTCAGACAGCAAATGGGGACGCGCTCATCGGCGTTTGAGCACTGGGGCCCGCCCTCATTGCTGCGGAGAACTCATTTACATTAAAACCAGTATTTCTACGGAACGGCGCGACGGTAGGAGACGAGGTCATTAGAAAAGAATGTTAGTTTAGTGGTAGAATCCCTTTAAATACATATTTGGTATCACCACGTCCGTAAAAACCCGAACAATAAAAATAAAACATTATTTAACCTGCACGCTAAACGACATAAACGTAGAAAAAACAAACAAAATAATGATTATTCACCACCCTTGCTTCACAAAATGTTCAATAACAAGTAATCAGGTCATAATTGTCAGATGAAGACCAAAATGCCCTTCAACAGCTCTTTGAACAGAAAAATAAAAATGTTATGCCTTTCAGAAGATGGCGATGCAAAAATAATAGATTTTTTCCCTAATTTGAATTTTATTCTGCACAATTAGCAGCAAATGGAAAAAGAATATAAATGAGGTATCGCCGTAATCATACCGACCCGCAAAATAAAGGTCACATGTTACTTATGTTGTATGCAGCACGGGAAAAAAAATTAAATGCTAAAACGCAATGTCAGAAATTTAAAATTTAGAAAATAAGTTACAGGTACCCCAAAATGGTGGCATTGAAAAAGTACACCTCATATCGCAAACATATATGGCGACATCGCCAGAAAACAAACGAAAATTTAGCTTATACAATGTGAAGACAAAAAACCCAAAAATCGCCTAATCATTAGAACACAACTGGCTGCGTCAGGAAGGGAACGTATAAGCTGTGCGAGCGAATATCAGGGGACACCCCAGATTTACAGCTTATGAGAGAGAATACGCAAGTGCTCCCCACCCCCCATCAGTGTTATAGTAGCTAGTGGGAAATTGGGTTCAATGTCTTGTCACAGTAACGACACATGCATTTTTATGGGCCCAGACACACAATCGCATTTTTTGCAGCTGTGTATCCTTGCAATCTACATGCATGTGCTATAATTATCTGCATTTACAGCAGTGATGCTCCTATTCATTCGGGCCTAATCAGGATGCCGCGACGGAAGGGTTCTCCATGGGCCTCTGTGTTTTGTTTTTTTGTGTTTGTTTTTGTAATAGGCCATCACCTGCTGGAGTAACCCAGCAGGTAACTGGCCCTATTTACTTTCCGATCCCCGTTCCTCTTCACAGCCACCTCTACTTTCTCTTGTTCCCTCCATGGGGCCCTGTGAGCCTCATATCATGTGCTGACAGCAACAAGATATGGGACACACAGGGCCCCCGAAGGGAACAAGGGGAAGCAGAGGCGGGCAGAAGTAGGAGTGGGGATCAGTGAGTAAGGTCATGAGCCCACAGCATGAGAATATGTTTAGCAAACCCCATGAGATGTATTTTATAAGATTTGCCTGGTGGTTCTGTTCGGACCAAAGATGTTCAAACTGAAACTACTATTATTATACTCGTAAATATAATGATCCCTTTGGAATCCTGTATGTCTTCAGGCCCCTCTCTCCCGTGGGTCACGGGAGAAAGGGGATTAGGTGGGCCACGGGGGAGGGGGAGCAAGGGGCGCGGGTTGCGGAAGCGAACGCAAGGGGACTTAGTGGTGGTGGGGGGGGGGCGGGGAGTGCCACACAGGGTGGATGGGGCGGGGGGCCCCGGGGTGAAGAGGGGTTGGTGGGTGCCTTGAGAGGGGGAGGGGAGGGGGGCCAGGGGCCCGTGGGAGGGGAGGTTGGGACGCGGGCAAGGAGCCCGGGGGGGCCGAGAGATTGGGGTGGGGAGCCGCTGAGGGAAATGGCGCCTGTGAAGGGGGTGCCCCAGGATGAGAAGTTGGGGGCCAGAGGCACGCGACACAGAAGGGGGGCCAGGGGCGCCAACGGAAGCAGGGCCATAGGCGCGAGGATGGGAGGGGGCGGATGCGCGGGGGACAGGGGAGAAAGCAGGAGCAGGCGGTAGATACAATTTTTAGTGTTCTTGTATATATAGCACGTACAGGGTTAAATTAAACCCAAATGTGGGAGGACTTAACTGGCTATATAATGTGGGTTCAGTTGATAACTAGCAGGCTATGAGTAAGGGGCATACTATGCAGCCCCGAAACGCGTAAGCTGCATTTTTGTATTACTGAGTGGATCCATTTTTGTGATTGTTTTATTTGGATGAAGTAAAGGTGAAGTTTTAATTTTACAATCTTGGCGCTGGATTTTTTATTCACTTCATTTTTCAATACAGTAGATAGAGAGGCTGCGCGGCCCGGCGAGGGCCAAGGGAGGTGAGGGCGCACGGCGGATTGTAACCAACATGACTTGGCTAAATAGAAGTGGCTCAGCGCCAACGCCAACCCACAGACGGAGTCGCGAGCAGAGCAGATGCTAGTACAGCTATGTATACATATAACTTCAGATGGGTAATAAATAGAGATGAGCGAACGCCGTTCGATCGAATACATATTCGATCGAATATCAGGCCGTTCGAGGTGTTCAATTGGAATCGCACACCATGAGGCAAATGCAGTAAAAATTTGTATCCCCTCCCACCTTCCCTGGCGCATTTTTTGCACCAATAACTGCGCAGGGGAGGTGGGACAGGAACTACGACAACGGAGGCAGTGAAAAAAATTGAAAAAGTCCATTGGCTGCTGAAATCAGGTGACCTCCAATTTAGATGAATGGTGGATTTACCATTCCCTTAATTTGGGACTGTGAACTATGTGACTGTGAGACAGGGACAGATGTACAGGCAGGGTTAGCTAGGGATTACCTTTATTTAGGGGGGGAATGTCACTCTCACAGCTCTTTGGGGCTCTATCTTGCCGGGATCCCTTTTTCCCATAGGAATGCATTGACCAGCGTTGATTGGCCGAATGCCGTACAGTGGCCAATCAATGCTGGTCAATGCATTCCTATGGCGAGATATAGCAGAGCTAGCTGTGCGGTTATCTCGGCTACTCCTGAAAGAGTTCTGCTACACCCAACCATCCCTCCAGCTACTCCTCCTGTCACACACATCTCTGGTGTAACATAGCTCAGCATACACTCAGCTCTGCTACATCTCTACACTCTGTTGTAGAGATGTAGTAGGGGCTTAGGAGAGTGTGGGCGGGTACTGGGCGGGGAGACGTCTCCCCACCCAGTGCCCGCCCACACTCTAAGCCCCGTCTTCTCTATAATACTAGTCGGGGGAGAGGGGCGGGGCTTAGGAGACCAGAATGGAAACTGCTGTGGACCGATTTTAGACTCCGCCTCCTCAGGCAGAACCAGCGTTGATTGGCCGAATGCTGTACACTGGCCAATCAACGCTGGTCAATGCATTCCTATGGGAAAAGTCCGCTCCAGCATATCGCAAGTTGACAGGGATCCCAACATAATAAAGGTACTTGATACCCCCAGACATGCTTCCCCTGCTGTCCCAGTTGCTTTCCAGGGTGTTGGCATCATTTCCTGGGGTGTCTTAGTGGACTTGGTGACTCTCCTGAGTTGAATGGTAGGATCCTCTGTAGTGAAGCATTTTCTCCCATAGACTATAATGGGGTTTGATATTCGATCGAATACTCGAATATTGAGCAGCTATTTGAAACGAATATTGAACATTTTACGGTTCGTTCATCTCTAGTAATAAACATTATCTAGTGTTTAGATTGGAGGAATCTTACCATTTTCAGTGTTTCTGTCACTGTCTGTGGAGGAGCTGAAGTGAATAAAGCTGTGTGATCACATCCTATGTGTGGAAAGATGCAGAGCTGTCATGTGACCTCAGCTCCACCAATGGAATGCAGGCAGGAGCTTTACTTTCAGTTTGTTGATTGTCCCGCCCACACAGGCCGGCTGCGCTTACACTGTAAAATCTCATTTTAATGAGGAACAGGTAAGATAAAAATCATTTTTATAGCACATTTGTCCTATAACCATCTTTCTGAGTTGTCTGGGGCACTTTGATTTTTTCAGCTTAAGGGTGGCCAACCCCTTTAACCTTAAAACTCTGTGCACCCACAATTGTGGACCCACAAATTACAGTTGTGTGAATGGGGCTTTACAGAGCTTGTACTGAAAAGGCAAAAGTCTCTGCATTTGGTACTTTTGAACAATTAATTTTCACTATTTACATCAAACAGGATCTGTTTTATAGTGACCATGCAATTTTATTACAGCCTGTACTAATATCACGTCTACTATAAAACAGATGTGATACAAAAAGCGAAGAGATGCCACACAGTACAATTTGCCCTGCAGTGGCCCCCACACACAGTACAATCTGCCCCGCAGTGCCCCCCCCCCCCCCACAGTACAATCTGCCCCGCAGTGGCCCCCACACACAGGACAATCTTCCCCGCATTGCCCCCCCACACAGTACAATCTGTCCCGCATTGCCCCCACACAAAGTACTATCTGCCCCGCAGTGGCCCCCACACACAGTGCAATCTTCCCCACAGTGGCCCCCACACACAGTACCATCTGCCCTGCAGCGGCCCCACACAGTACAAACTGCCCTGCAGTGGCCCCCACAAAGAATTATACCTGTATACTCCACAGCAGCCCCCTTCCCCACACAGTATTAAATCCTCCCCACCCAGCATGAAATGGTCCACAGTAGACCCCCCCTCCCCACACAGCATGAAATGGTTTACAGTAACCCCCTCCCCACACAGCATCAAATGGTCCACAGTAGCCCCTTTCCCCACACAGCATCAAATGGTCCACAGTAGCGTCCTTCCCTACACAGCATCAAATGGTCCACAGTAGCCCCCTTCCCTGCACGGCAGCAAATGGTCCACAGTAGCCCCCTTCCTCACACAGTGCACACACAAATATACTTACCTGAAGAGCAGCCCCCTGGCGTTCTTTCTCCTGTTCACTGCGGGCACTGATGACTTACGTCATCATGCCTGCGCCGGTGCAGGAGTTACACTCTGCAATAATCAGTGTAGGCTGCGTTTAGCATTTGCACAACCATCTGAAAGCAGCGATCACTCACTAACAGGGAATCCAGTACCGGATTTCCTGTTAGAGAGCGATCCGGGCGACCGCATCTGTGCCAGCAGAGGGAGCTCTGTGTGCCCTCTCTGGCATGCGTGCCATAGGTTTGCCATCACTGCTCTAACTGATAGAAAACACACTAATGTTTTGTGTGTTTGTTTACAACTGCTTCTGTAGGAGTGACAAGAGCAGCATCTCTATGCTGAAGTTATTGTCCGTGGATTACACTTTTGATAAGAGAAGCTTTTAGGACTTTTATCAACAGAATTTAACTCTTTATGGTGACTAGAGATGAACAAATTTTAAAAAAAATTCGATTCGGCAGCTTTGCTGAATTTTCCAATACTATCACTATTCAATTCAAATGAATTCATGGCAAATCGCGTTAAACCGTGTTAAACATTTTTTTCATATTTTATACCATTCTTCAACTTCTAGCGGAAAAAAATACTTTGGTTATCTAACAAAAATGGCTACTTATTTCAAGCCTTATGTGAGCACGAAAAAAATAAAACATGGCAAAAATAGTTGTGATATGCAAAACCATTAAAAAGATACAGCTGTGTAAAGCAATATAATCCAAAGTGCTAAATTTGGTCTGTGAATTGGGGCATCAATGACGTATGGATTAGGATTAGTTTAATAGATTTCTATTATTCATAATAAATCTCTCTTGGTAAAGGCAATGTCTATATCTACTGAAGTACTTCATGGTGTTCTATTCAAGTCTTCCCACTGGCTTGTTCAACAATATAGGCAGCGAGTAGAAGAGAGACAGGCACACTGGTGAAAGAGGAGGAGAAGGGACAAGCTCCTTAACTGTTTTTATTATTTTACTTGTTAATTTAATTGGATCTGGTTAATTGTGCAAGCATGTGTGTTATCTTTGAAGTGATCAAATGCAAGTCCATTAGTTACATGACATCCATACAGAGACAGTATCTTTTTTTTGCACATACAAATTCAACAAATTGACATATCTACTCAAGAAAGACTTACTTAAATTTGAGATCAGTACGGGTACAAAGGTCAAAAGATAGCTGCTGGATGAGAGATAGCAGAACAGGTTGTGTAAGAGGGCAAGGATGTTGACCAAAAACTTGTTGAGAATCCACAGTCTCACACACATATAGGATTAAATTTAGATCTGAAGCTGTTAGAGCCTGTAAGAAAACAAAAATATCATCATGTGCTATGTACACTACAAAGAAATATTATAATCACTATCACTATGATGGGAAATCTATTACTTCTTTAACATTTGTAAAATGTATTATGGCAAGTTACTGAGTTTGATAATACATAAGCCATTTAAATGCTTCAGCTATTCTGAAATAAATGCTGTCAAACAAAGTCATCTCAATGTAGCAGGTGATTCCAATAGTCTTTAACCACTTCCATACCAGATCCTTTACCCCCTCCCTTCCAGACCAGGCACAGTTTCAGGTTTTAGTCATGTGCCAGTTTAACCGTAAATTGTTTTTCTATTACTTTGCCAACCTACCTGTGGTCTCCTTTTTCTCAGAACATAATGGACTTTCACGTTTTATAACAAAATAAGTGATAAATTTAACTTTTTAGAAAAAAATAGAGGGAAAAGGGTTAAAGATGTGTAAAAAAAAATGCATTTTCCTGCATTTATATACGATAGCCTCAAAAATAAATGTAATAAATATATAGATTCTAAGATATATTTTTTTATTTCTGCTGTTTGTATTAATACCACATTTGAGTATTTTCTCTATTATTTGGGCCTACAGCAGAGCCTGCAATGAATGGCGTGCATACCGCTGCGTTTCTGAACCCTAAAGCCGGGGCCCCATGGGCCTGAAAGGCCACGATTTGCCCGCAGCAGAGACGCCGTGGGAAACATCGCAGCGTTGTACAGTGCTGGCAAAGTGGATGGGATTCCTGTGAATCCCATCCCCACTTTGCGGATAAGATTGCAGCGCAGACACGCTGCGATTTGCAAAACCATTGCGGCTTTGGAAATCGCAGCATGTCAATTATATCTACGGAAACGCAGGCGGCTTTCCCATAGATATAATGGGAAAAGAAAGTCCGCAGAGAAAAACTCAGTGAACTTTCCCTTCAAATTACTGCGGGAAGAACTGCAATGCGTTCACGCAGCGGTTCTTCCCGCAGCGCTTTAGTGCTGCGTATACGGCCCGTTGGGGCTTTAGCCTCAAAGTGTAATAATAATCTTTATTTATGGGTCACAAAAAATATCAATTTATTTATAAAAATAGAGAGATAGATAAAAGAGGATAGACAGAAAGACAGTTAGATAGATATGAGATAGAATAGAGTTGGGGGGCACTGAAGGGTGGGGGGAGTTTGTGTATGTGTACTGATTTTTATTTACCAATCTCCCTCTCTGTCAGGATCTGAGGAGAGGGAGATTGGTAGCCACTTTATATACTTTTATTATTTACTAAGTAAACTTTATGTGAGCAGTGTGGCAGGCTGTCACAGTGCTCACATGCCCCATAGACCACTATGCCCTATCTCAGTGGTCTCTGGGCAATACTCTGTGATCATAGCTGTCTTCTGACAGCTGACCACAGAGCATTGCTGGAGGTGGAGGCAGAAGTGCTCATCTCCCTCTCTGATAGGCTAAAGGAGAGGGAGATCAGAGTGCAGCCAATGAAGTTTGTCACTGTGACAAACATCATTGTGATTGCTGTGACTGGCTGTCACAGCGATCACACACCCACGCAGGCTGGTCTCCAGGATAAGCTATGAGGTCTCCGCTGTCTATTGACAGTGGAGACTTCAGAGCTGTGTGCAAGGGGGGTGGAGGGAAGGAGGGGGAGGTGCAGTGGAGCATATTCTGCTCATGCACCATACGATGTGATTGCTGTGACAGGCTGTCACAGCGATCATATGCCCAGAAACCACGCAGGCTGGTCTCTGGGCAAAGCTATGAGGTTTCCACTGTCAATAGACAGCGGGACCTCAGAGCTAAGTACAGGAGGGGGGTGGAGGCACAGCGGAGCAATCTGCTGATGTGCTGACTGTCTGTCATCATGATCGCTGTGACGGTGTGTCACAGGGATCACATACCTGGAGACCACACAGAGTGGTCCCTGGATGAAGCTCTGAGGTCTCTACTGTCTATTGACAGCGGGACCTCAGAGCTCAGTACGGTAGGGGAGGCGCAGTAGAGCAAGTTCTGCTGGATGTACCGGTATGTCCTGTCAGAACTCGGCAACCACCATCTGGACGTTTATAGTCTATGGGCGGTCCGAAAGTGGTTATTATTAAGCTAATAATTTTGAAGAATCGATGTTTGTGTTTCAGAGTACCATAAAACTATTAGAGATGAGCGAACAGCGTTTGATCAAATTGGTGTTCGATCGAATATCAGGCTGTTCGAGGTATTCGATTCCAACCGAATACCACGCGGCAAACGCACTAAAAATTCGTATCCCCTCCCACCTTCCCTGGCGCTTTTTTTGCACCAATAACTTTGCAGGGGAGGTGGGATAGTAAGTATGAAATCATAGGCATCGAAAAAAAATCGGAAAAAGTAATTGGCTGGCCAAATCAGGTGACCTCCACTTTATACGAATAGTGGATTTCAGATTCGGTTCATATGAGACTGTGACCTAGACAGGGTTAGCTAGGAATTAGCTTTATTTAGGTAGGAATCTTACTGAAACAGCTCTTTGGTGCTCTATATACCTTCCTTGCCAGCCCGAGATACATGCAAGAGTACAGTCAATGCTTTCCTAAGCGAAAAAGTCAGCTCCCGCATACCGCAAGCTGCCAGCGATCCCGACTAGCATATGGTGCGCTGCCACGATGTGTTTGCATTGAACTTACTCTCGCATTTAGCTCTGGATGGCAAGGTCTCATCACTTTCAAACTTCACCTGCAAGCACATCTCGTGGCAACCCATTATATGTTAGTCGGATTCCCTGGCAGCTTGCGTTATGCGGGAGCCGAATTTTTCTCATAGGAATGCATTGACCAGTGTTGATTGGCCGAATGCCATACAGTGTACAGCATCGGCCAATCAACTATGGTTCTGCCGGAGGCTCGTCTGTGAGAAGGCGGAGTCTAAGATCGGTCCACAGCAGTCTCCATTGTGGTCCGATCTCAGATGTAGCAGAGTTGAGCCCACAGCTCTACTACATCTCAGATTTAGCAGAGTTCAGTGCACAGCTCTGCTACATCTCAGTTATAGCAGAGTTGAGGTATGCGCTGAACTCTGCTAAACCTGAGATGTAGCAGAGCTGTGCGCTGAACTCTGCTACATCTGAGATGTAGTAAAGCTGTGCACTGAACTCTGCTATACCTGAGATGTAGTAGAGCTGTGCGCTGAACTCTGCTACATCTGATATGTAGTAGAGCTGTGCGCTCAACTCTGCTATACCTGAGATGTAGCAGAGCTGTGCACTGAACTCTGCTACATCTGAGATCGGACCACAATGGAGACTGCTGTGGACCGATCTTAGACTCCGCCTCGTCACAGACGAGCCTCCAGCAGAGCCAGCGTTGATTTTGCCAATGCTGTACTCTGTATGGCATTCGGCCAATAAACACTGGTCAATGCATTCCTATGAGAAAAAGGCAGCTCCTGCATAACGCAAGCTGCCAGGGATTCCGACTAGCATATAATGGGCTGCCACGAGATGTGCTTGTAGGTGAAGTTTGAAAGTGATGAGACCTTGCCAGCCAGATGCTATACCTGAGATGTAGCAGAGCTGTGCGCTGAACTCTGCTAAATCTGAGATGTAGTAGAGCTGTGCACTCAACTCTGTTACATCTGAGATGTAGCAGAGCTGTGCGCTGAACTCTGCTACATCTGAGATCGGACCACAAAGGAGACTGCTATGGACAGATCTTAGACTCCGCCTCCTCCGGCAGAACCAGGGTTGATTGGCCGAATGCTGTACACTGTATGGCATTCGGCCAATTCACGCTGGTCAATGCATTCCTATGGGAAAAAGTCAGCTCCCGCATTATTAGTGGCGTAATACAGTGACTTGGGCATGTTAGATGTCCCCAGTCATGCTTCCCTTGCTGTCCCAGTTGCATTCCAGAGGTATTATTTCCTGAGGTGTCATAGTGGACTTGGTGACCCTCCTGAGTCGAATAGTGGTTTTCCCTGAAACGAAGCTTTTTTTCCCCATAGACTAATGGGATTAGATATTCATTCGAATAGTCGAATATTCGCTCATCTCTAAAAACTATCATTGTGGCTTTAAAAACAACATGCAGTTTGTGCTCTGAGGGCAGGCCTTCATCTTGGAAGCACTGCTCTTTCTGGCCACGTAGGATGGCTCATGTCCCACTGCACAAAGTAGTACAGGTAGGAGAAGGTAGTGGTCTGCACAGCGACAGCAGTGCTGCAGGAAGCAGAACACCCGTCAGCAGTGGAACAATTACCTCATTAGTATAACATTTTAAAATTGTTTTTCTACAAATCTACAAAAGTTAAATAAAAACAAAAGTTTGTTGGTCAATCACTGTAATGTATTCTGAAATGCATTGGTGGCAGTTGAATGTGTTTTGAAGTGGAAATAGACTCATTTAAGATGGTCTAGTATAACTTTACACTGTCTAAAAGTGCATTGTCTAAAAGTTTAAAAACATGTTTATATGTCCCATACTGTAAATTGCTAGAGTATCCAATCATAAGAACTGTGCAACTGTTGTGATAGCCCACAGTTATGTATATTTCCAAGATTGCAAAATGGAAGTTTGTCACCTGTAGACAAAGTTAGCACTGCTACAGCTGTTCTGTAAAATATATTGTTTCTTTGTTGGCTTGATAATACCTTTAAACAAGCAATGTGACTTTCCTTGTTAAAGAGGACCCATCACCAAGTACTAAATTCTAAAGGTCATTTGTATAATTTCAACTCCAAGATCATCTGTATAGACAATGAGCACTTCATCCCACATTGGCATAATACCAAATAAAGTTAGGCACAAACCAACAAAAAGCCATTTCACCGCACAGACAGTGTCGTACTAGAATGTCGAGGGTCCACCAGTGTAATTGTTTCTAGGTGCCCACTGTCAGGACCCCAGGAAATAAGCAGAGCAGACACCGTCGCTACAACTAATAACAATGTTATGCTGCTCACCCACCATACAATGTGCATCACTACACTAACTAAACCCACCTCTACACTATGTATAGCCTGCGAGCAGTGTGGCTCCTGGAATTGTTAATATTAACATGGCCCATAAAACTATAGTAGTTACAAATGCAGTTATCAAGAATATAGTAAGTGAGCAGTGCAGTGCCCAGCATGGAAACAATACTGGGAGTTCCGTGTGCTGGTAAATAACAGATCTGCGGTGTGATGTGGTATTGAAGTGGTCCGTTGCCCTCACACAGTATAATATGCTTCCCATAGTGGCCTCAAACAGTATAAAATGCTCTCCAGAGTGCCACTTAAACCGCTTCAGGCATACCCCCAGGAAATTCAACTAATATTCATGAGGTTTGGCACTCCACTTAGCTGTAGTGCTAAATTATCACCTCAGACCCCAGAATCTAAAAATCAGAGGCCCAGAGGAGGTGATGGAAAATAACAGTTATTCTCACCTTACGCCACTTCTATTGTGCATCCTCGGTCTTTGCTGCTGTCTTCAGCATCCTCTTTGATCTGCAACTGCATGCAACTGAGGTCACACTCTACAGTCGTCACTGCTCGGGCCTCTGATTGCACCTCAGTGGTCACATAGAGTGCTAACATCATTCGCATGCAGAAGAGCCATGAAGAGCTGGGGCCATAGGCTGGAAGAGCCCCAAAGAGAGTGCTGGGAGCCGTTGGAGTCCCAGGAAAAGTGAGTAAAAGTACATGTTATATTTAATCACCTCCCCTAGCCGGCATCTATTGGAAAGGGACATGGCATGTAGAGACATCACAATGCCAGTCCCCTCAGTGGCGGTAGTTTGGCGAGGGGTGCCATTAACATGTCCCACACCTTGGAGAGTGTTCCCCTGACGGGTGTGGACCGGATGGCAGTTGTTAGGCTTTTGGAGGAACTCTCCTCTCTGCCACCAGCAAAGGTTAATGGAAACATTTCCATCATATTCTGCACTAGTTGGTTGTCTTGTGGCAATCATTTATGCGATTGGTCCTCCCCTCTACCAGAAAGTAAGAGGAGATGTTATTTTTATACCTGGGATCAGGAATCCAGTATTGGTTGCTCTGCATGATGTGTACAATGCATTTGTCACTGGAAAAAAAGCCCAACATGAAGTCAGCCATGTTTGCCAGTGTTAATAAGTGTTATGTATATATTAGAAACACATAAACGTTAGTATCCCTGTGTCTCTACAAATCTATAAAAATATTTTTCCTGTACGGTAAACGCTGTAGCGAGAAAAATAGTCAAAAGTGCCAAACCGCCGTTTCTTCACTGTTTTGAGTCTGCTAAAAATTTGAATAAAAAGTGATCAAAGCAATAGCATTTCCCGAAAATGATAGAACTAAAAAGTACACTCGGCCCCACAAAAAATACGCCCTATGCATCCCCGTACACGGACGTATAAAAAAGTTACGGCTGTCAGAGTATGGCGACTTTTAGAAAAAAAAAATATATATTTTTTTAAATGTAAATAAAACCACATAAATGTGTTATCCCCGGAATCGTAACGAAACACAGAATACGGGGACATGTCATTTTGGCTGCACAGTGAACGCCGTAAAACTGAAGTCCGTAAGAATGTCGCAGAAATGCATTTTTCTTCAAATCCACCCCACTCTGAATTTTTTTCCAGCTTCCCAGTACATTATACAGAATAATTAATGGTGGCATCGTGAAGAAAAATTTGTCCTGCAAAGATTAAGACCACATATGGCTCTGGGAGCGGAGAAATAAAAAAGTTATGGGATTTAGAAGGAGGGGAGTCAAAAATGAAAATCAAAAAATGCCATTGGCGGGAAGGGGTTAAGAGTAGAGATGAGCGAGTACTGTTCGGATCAGCCGATCCGAACAGCATGCTCCATAGAAATGAATGGATGCACCTGGTACTTCCGCTTTGACGGCGGCCGGCCGCTTAACCCCCCGCGTGCCGGCTACGTCCATTCATTTCAATGCGAGCGTGCTGTTCGGATCGGCTGATCCGAACAGTACTCGCTCATCTCTAGTTAAGCGCTGTTAGTGTAAGATTCCTGCCTAAATAATTCTAATCGCTAGCTAGCCCTGGCAAAACGTCTATCCCTCCGTCTATTTTGGAATGGTCCAAAACACCTTCATCCAGGATCCAGGAACTGATTAAAAGCTACAGGAAGCGACTAGAGGCTGTTATCTTTGCAAAAGGAGGATCTACTAAATATTAATGTCACTTTTCTGTTGAGGTGCCCATAATTTTGCACTGGTCAAATTTTGGTTTAATGCATATTGCACATTTTCTGTTAGTACAATAAACCTCATTTCAATCCTGAAATATTACTGTGTCCATCAGTTATTAGATATATCAAACTGAAATGGCTGTTGCAAACACCAAAATATTTAGAACTAAAAATGATTAAGATTAATAGGGGTGCCCAAACTTTTTCATATGACTGTAAGGCACCCCTCGAAAATAAGGCATACCTAAAAATCTGACTGAAATCTGACTGAACACTGTGCGATGTGCTCGGTGTGCAAAGGAAATCTGGCTGCTGCCGCCTCTGCTGTTGTGTCCACTGTCCATGCTGCTGTAGGATGAGCTCTCCCAGCTCATCCCAGAGGCAGAGGCAGCAGCCGGCATACAGAAGAGGCAGCAGCCGGCTTTCCTGTGCACACCGAGCACATCCAGCTGGCTGCTGTCAGTGAATTGAGGATCACTCAGCCCCGCCCACGAAAGACATGCTAAGCTCTGCCCCCGAAGGCTCGCTAAGCCCCGCCCACCACTGTCGGCGCTGCTACGAAGATGGGAAAGGTAAGTATGATACCTTCCCCCACTCCCCTACCTACAACCGGCAGTCATGCTGACGCTCCACTAAGGAAGTGTAGGCATGACTGCCGGTTGTAATAAGACATCCCCCGAAAATAAGAAAGGTCCTATATTTAGGACGACAATTTAATATAATACACTGTCTTATTTTCGGGGAAACACTGTAGTTTTTAGTAACATAGGCATATTCCAATGCATCACCTTACCATGTTTACATTGAATATCCTTATTTTACCATTGTATATATAGATTGGGTTATATCGCATGAGATTATTATTAGAGATGAGCGAACAGTAAAATATTCGATATTCGTTATTGACTTCGAATAGCCCCGCAATATTCGACTATTCGAGTGAATATCGAATCCCATTATAGTCTATGGGGAAAAAACTGTTCGTTTCAGGGGAAACCATTATTCGACTCAGGAGAGTCACCAAGTCCACTATGACACCTCAGCAAATGATAACACCTCTGGAATGCAACTAGGACAGCAGGGGAAGCATGCCTAGGGGCATCTAACAAGCCCAAGTCACAGTTTTACTCTACCATCACAGCCTATTAACTACACACTTTCCACACTCAAAAAAAAAACCCTTTATGAAAGTGGGAAATTACCTGGAAACCTTCTTTCATCCCCAATTGTAAGGACAGAAACCCAAATTTTAAGGTAAAGAAACAATACCAAGCACCCCTTTAAATCACGTTGCCCATGACAACCACAGATGGAATAGGCAATGGGAAATCCAACAGTACCCACCCTTAACTGTCATTGTATGTGTGTGTGATGTGGTAAGAGCTTCAAAAATTCACTTTTCTGGCCCTTAACGTGAGCCCTCCCAAATTAAGTTAGAGTCCCTTAAGCTGAGGTACCAGCAGAGATTGAGGCCCTTGAGGTGACTTCAGCCTTTTACCAGCAGAGTTTTATGCCCTTTAAGTTAGTTCAGCCTTGCAACAGCAGTGTTTTTGGCCCTTGCACCAGCACGTGTCCCGTAACATCAGGCGGGCCCTAAGTTCTGCGCTTTGTAAGTTCCACTTGACCATCGCCGCGTGGACAAGTGCATGCGGCCAGGGACGC
This sequence comes from Leptodactylus fuscus, assembly GCF_031893055.1. Lineage (NCBI taxonomy): Eukaryota > Metazoa > Chordata > Amphibia > Anura > Leptodactylidae > Leptodactylus > Leptodactylus fuscus. The sequence goes on from NC_134271.1 coordinate 38,251,754, forward strand.
TACATCTCAATCACGACACACTGACTGAATGTAGTTGAGGCTGAGACCAGGTCGCAAACTGTGGCGGCCTGCCTTGTCTCCCCACCCAATATTCCTGGCAGGAGTGCTGAAACACCACCCTCTTATATTCGCCGTTAAATCAACCCAAGCTACGAGTTGGAAACGCTGCAACACTGCCGTGGGGAGATGTCAGCAGGCCGTGCTGAAGCTCATCAGCTTGGGGAACAAATGACACACTGCCTCCAAGGTGAGGGATGCCATCCTGGATGAGACGACAATGTGGTTGTCGTCGCTGCACCTGGGCCCAGGCATTTTTTCGTGTGTGATAATGCCCGGAACCTGGTAGCGGCTCTGGAGCTTGCCAGCCTCCAACATGGTTCATGCCTGCCCACGGTTTTAACTTATTGGTGCAACGGTCTTTAAAAACGTATCACAATGTTCGCGAGCTATTGGTGAAAGTGCGGCACCCACTTTGGCAAGTCTACAGTAGCTGCTGCTAGCCTCAATACACTCCAGCAACGCCTACATCTGCCTGAAGCACCAGCTGCTGTTCGAGGTCACTGTCATGACCTGATTATTTGTATATATTTGTGTGTGTTTCTGTTGGGGATTTGATCCGGGCTTCTGTGATCTGCTGGTGGTTTCCTTGCCATTGAGCCATCTGTTGGTACATAGCATTTTGGCCTTCAGTACATACTTGAGGTTTTAGGGATTGAACCTCAGGTGTTGATCATTACCAACAACCTATCGGATGGTTCTGGGGCCTGTATAAGGAAGTGGGCTGGCTCCATTAGTTGCCGGATTTTCGTGGTTACAACCTAGAATTCGTGACCCTGGGAGGAGGAGTGTTTTTGCTAGAACTTCAACTGACTAGGAAGTGGTGTGAGTGTTGCTTTGTGTGTGAGTTTGGTTTGTCCATCCACCCTTCTACTCTGCCCTGTCCTTCAGTTCTGTTTGCCTGGCACTATCTGGTTGTTTGAGATTTGGGTTCCAGTTTGTTTTGCCCCAGTACTGTGTTAACCCTTTCCTCACGTCTCCACTTGCCCTCTCATTTTCTTGTTGTGTATTGTGTTGTGCTGCGTGTCTGTTGTCCAGCACATCCCATCCTGTTTGTTGTGTCTGCAGCTGCAACTTGGCTTCTGCAGGGGTGACCATCTTAGTATGCCCAGTCCCTAGCTCTCTTGTAGCTCTCACCCTGTCTGCTAGGTCTTTGTGCTAGAGAGCCAAGAGTTGTCGGGACCAAGGCTAGCTTGGGAACAGCTGACCAACGTCTGCAGGCAGGGCCTAGCTAGCCGCCGTAGCGTCAGGGATAGTCTCCTTCCCCTGTTCCCTTTAGCGGTGAAGTCTGCAGTCCGGATTCTGGGTCTGGGCATAGACACAAACGTAACAGTCACCAAACGTTGAAACCCTAGATACCATATGCTGAGCAGGGTGTGTGAGCAGCAGAGACCTTTGATGGAGTTCCATCTCCAAAACCCAAGGGTTCATCAAAGTCAGCTCCCTCAGTTTCTGCATCATGAGTGCCCATGGATGGAAGGCTTATATGAAATCCTATCCCATCCTTTCCACTGGACACTTTACAAACTCACTAGAACCTCTATGAAAGTGGATAAATAATTGGAAACCTTTCTTCCTCTACAGTAATATGGACAGAAACATAACTTTAAACCAAAAGAAACATTAACATGCACTCATTGCAATCCCTGATTTGACAGCTGCGTTAAGCAGGGTGCAGGGTACAACACAGACCAAGCCCGAGCACCAGTAACAGGTGTTACAATGGCTAGCGGATAATGCTTCCAGCTGCTTTTCCACCAGCCAGTCAGCTACTACCTGCATTTGTGTTCATACCCAAGAGTCTGCCCCTCCTTCCTCCCAACATGCCCAATCTTCCCAGCAGAGTCATTCCACCCCTGCCCCCTCCCAGGATCTCTTTTCGGGTCCTTTTACTGTCTCTCCCTCTGTTGAACCACTTCCCAAATCCCAGGAGCTAACGACTTTGTGTGTCCTGATGCCCAAATACTGGAGCATCTGCCATTTCCTGTCAAGAATTGCTGTGTATCCCAATTAGGTTTTGGGGGGTACACACCATTAAAAACTGGATTGAGCGTATATAGCCTGATTTAATTGCTGTGTATCCCACTTAGGTTTTGAGGGGTACACAACGTTAAAAAATGGATTAAGCATATATAGCCTGATTCAATTGCTGTGTATCCCACTTTGGCGTTTGAGGGTATACACCGTGGAAAGCTGGGTTGAGCGTATATAGCCTGACAATTGCTGTGTATCCCAGTTAGGTTTTGGAGGTACACAGCGTGGATAGCTGGATTGAGCGTATATAGCCTGTTTGAATTGCTGTGTATCCCAATTAGGAGCGGGCGAACAGCAAGGGGTTAAGCGCCGGCAGCTGGCCGCTCCCATTCATTCCTATGGAGCAAGGTATTCAAAACTTGAGTTTCGAATACTATTCGCTCATCTCTAAATAGTACCACTTAGCTAAACCCCCCTGTCCTCGCCTAACTTATAATTTATGATCTTTAATTAAAAAAAAAACAAAAAAACAACAAAAAAAACAAACCTGCACAATAGAACGGTGGCAGAAGCGATAAGAACCAGCGTTATATTGTGCATGTGTGGATTGTCGCCTTTCTATTGCGAAGGCGCCGGTTCCGGATCCCAGGTGAAGGCAGAAGAGGGGACAGTGGCACCTCATCTGGTTCCAGGGCAAGAAGACAGGTTAGTATGATGGAGTGAGGATGGGTTGGGGACTAAATTAGTTAGCTAAGTAGGTAGGGCAAGTAGTCCGTGGGCTAGCTAGGGAAACAGGTGGCGGGTTGTGAGGGAGGTAGTGAGAGGGGATCTGAGTGAACTGCAATGCATCATGGTAGTTGTAGGCTAAGACAGCAGGAAGCTATCCATGTAAATAAATGCAGAGGACACCAGGAGCTCCAAGAGAAAGCCAGAAATCACTCAAAACACTGCTAAGCACTAACAGACGTTTCATAAAAAATAATTTTTTTGCCCAGAAAACCCCTTCAAGCCAGTCCTGCGTAAGAACATCTGAAAGGATAATGAATATTTGGAGTCCTTATGGTTGGAAATTAAGGGAGGAATAAAGAATAATACAATACTAATAGGAGTTTGTTATAAATCTCCAAATATAACGGAAAAAGCGACCCATGAAGTAATGGTACATCATGGGTCACCAACCCGCTCACTAGCAGCTATCACCCTTTTCCATAAACTCCTGTCGGAGCTGCCGCATCCAAAGGGTTCCGCGATGTTCCCCAACAGACCCCCTCCCTACACCCCCGTGGCGAGATTGGGGGTTGCCGGTATCTATATTATACAGCCTGGGGTCTGGCCAGTGACCCCAGGCTGCCCGGAGCCCCCACATAGATATGTTAGTGATCCTGCCAGGGCCTTCCGACAACAGGCTGTGCGTCCGCACAGCCTAACTTCCTGTTGTCCATGTGAGAAGCATGGTGTGGCCAAATGTATTCCTGCTACTTTCAGCGTTTGTCCTTGGGATTTATTAATGGTCATTGTAAAAGCAACTTAAAGAGGACCTTTCACCATTTTGCCCACAGGCAGTGTTATATACTGCCGGAAAGCTGACAGTGCGCTGAGTTCAGAGCACTGTCGGCTTTCCCGATCTGGGCCCAGTGTGAAGAGCTTACGGTCCGGTACCGTAGCTCTTCTATGGTCAGAAGGGCGTTTCTGACACTCAGTCAGAGACGTCCTTCTTCACAGCACAGCCAGTCACGCTGTGCTGTGAGAGCCGGGAGGAACTCCCCCCTCCCTCCCTGATAATGCTCGTCCATGCTGCGTGCATGCTGCGTCTCACAGTGCATAATACTATATCAGCAATCAAAGTATTGCTGAATCAAGTGTCTTAAATTGACATGAAAAAGTGAAGAAAAAAATCAAACAAAAAAATTTATAAAGTCCAAAAAATTCCTTTTTTTCTATAGAAAATGAATTAAATAAAAAACCCTAAAAATTAATAAAAACAATGCATATTTGGTATTGTTGCGTCCGTAACAACCTGTACAACAAAATAAACAATATTTAATGTACACTGTGAATGGCAGAAAAAAAAACCTGAAAAACCTCGCCGGAAGTAATGATTTTTCGCCATCTTACCTTAAAAAATATACTATAAAAAGTGATCAAAAAGTCATATGCACCCCACAACAGTACCAATAAAAAGCACAAGTTGTCCCGCAAAAAATAAGCCCACAACCAACACTGTGAAATAAAAAATTAAAATGTTACACAGCTCAGAAGATGGCGATGCAAAAATCAATGATTTATGTCCCCAAATGTGTTTTTTGTTCTGCAGAATTAGTATAACAAAAAAATTATATAAATGACTAGCTGGTACCCACGACTTCGTCTGCGGTGATTGTACAAGTGGGTAAATACAGTTAAGGTTTTAGTAGTGTGTAAAAGGTATGGGATATGAAATGTAACTTTGTATCTTGTTTTTGCTTTAATTCTGAGAATACATGAGACTTTTGTGTTGAACGTAATTTGTATGTCAGCTGCTATACGGTGTTCTGAGAAACTGTACAGTGTGGTACAGAGGTATTTCAAGTTAATATACTTCGATATACGACATTGTATAATTTGTTATTTTCCGCCAGTACATGTAAGTTTTGGGCACAGGATACTCTTGAGCAAGCAACATAAAGTTGTCCATGTGAGAAGCATGCTGTGGCTAAATGTATTCCTGCTACTTTCAGCGTTTGTCCTTGGGATTTATTAACCCCTTAAGGACACAGCCCAAATGTATGTTAAGGACCAGGCCTATTTTTTCAAAATTGACATGTGTCACTTTAAATGGCAATAAATTTTGAGACGCTTTAATTTACACAAGTGATTTTGGGATTATTTTCTCGTAACACATTATACTTCATGTTAGTGGTAAACACTAATCAATATTTTTGTATTTACTTATTAAAAAAAATAGGAAATTTGATGGAAATTTGAAAAAATTGCAATTTTCAAAATGTGAAATTCTCTGTTTTTCAGGCAGATAGTTATACCACCCAAATACAGTAATAAATATTATCTCCCATATCTCTGCTTTATATCGGCATCATCTTTTGATTGTATTTTAATTTTATTTTGGACGTTATAAGGCTTACAAGTGTAACAGCGATTTTCCAGATTTACAAGAAATGTAACTATGTTTTTTTTTTTTTTTTGTTTTACACTTTATTTATTTTTTTAAAAAAACGTTTTTACATTGTTTTATTTGTGCTGCAAGCACACTAGAACCAGCAATCAGAGAGGATCTCTGGTTCTATACTAACTACAGACTGCAATACACGTGTATTGCAGTCTATAGAGGAAGCTAGCTATGCAGATGCATAGACTAGCTTCCACTCGTCCTGGCATCCAAGGGGTTAACCCTCCTCCCATCGGAGCTCGCTCCCATGGGGGGAGGGATTAAGGAGCAGCGTGTAGCTGTAAATTACAGCTCACATAGACTCCTGCTGCCGGCAACATGATTTATAGCCCGGCCAAACCCCTAGGGTGCCATGATCACTATGGATCATGGCAGCTTAAGGGTTAAACAGCGGGGGTCGGTGCAATCACCGTCCCTGCTGCTACAGGGGAAGCCTGGCTGTCAGATACAGCCGGCCTCCCATGGAGATCGCACGGGCTCTGCTTCTGAACCCGTGCGATCTCTAACACGTACAGGTACGTGGGAATGCGGGAACTAACCACATTCCCTGACGTACAGGTACGTGATTTAGCATTAAGGGGTTAATGGTCATTGTAAAAGCAACTTAAAGAGGACCTTTCACCATTTTGCCCACAGGCAATTCTATATACTGCCGGAAAGCTGACAGTGCGCTGAGTTCAGCGCACTGTCGGCTTTCCCGATCTGGGCCCAGTGTGAAGAGCTTACGGTCCGGTACCGTAGCTCTTCTATGGTCAGAAGGGCGTTTCTGACACTCAGTCAGAGACGTCCTTCTTCACAGCACAGCCAATCGCGCTGTGCTGTGAGAGCCGGGAGGAACTCCCCCCTCCCTCCCTGATAATGCTCGTCTATGGACGAGTACTGCGAGCAGAGGGAGGGGGCGTTCCTCCCGGCTCTCACAGAACAGCGAGATTGGCTGTGCTGTGAAGAAGGACGTCTCTGACTGAGTGTCAGAAACGTCCTTCTGACCATAGAAGAGCTACGGTACCGGACCGTAAGCTCTTCACACTGAGCTCTGATCGGGAAAGCTGACAGTGCTCTGAACTCAGCGCACTGTCAACTTTCCGGCAGTATATAGAACTGCCTGTGGGCAAAATGGTGAAAGGTCCTATTTAAGGGGAAATTGTAGTCGTTTGAATGGAAATGGGAAATGATTTGGTATAATTGGAATGCGTGGGATTAACACACTGTCGCCTTTAGCTGCTCCTGTAAGAATAGTGGCTTCAATGATATTTGTTCCTAGTTGTGTGACACGTAGCCTCGTGCCATTACACAATCGGGGTGCATCAAGATTACGCATGAGTAGAACTGGAACGCCAATCTTCAGTTCTAGTTTATGTGAAGGGATGCCGCGTAATTCTAAGGTGGGCAGTAAGGCAGATTGGTGACATTATTATCGACCGTTACGTGTTTGTGGTGTGTTGAAACGGTACATCGGAGTATATAGGCCAGAAGTAGTCCCAATGCAAACATGCTATCGGAACTTACCAGTGTCGTTGGCGTGGAGACCTAGGGAAGGTGGATGGATCGTGAAGACGAAACAGCAGTGAGGTGAGAGTGCCGTCGGGGAGTGTGGCAGGCTGGAGAGAGTAGTTCGGGTGCTGCGGGCTACGGTGGAGGCGCAAAACGGTGGTGTGCTGGAAACACATTCTGTAGGTGGCTAAGATGCGCATGCTCCTGGCAACAGAGTGGAGTGGCTGTTGTGGATCGTCAGAGCGGTGGGGGTCGGCAAACATGGCTGCTCCGGACGGTTAAAGAGGTAGCCTCTGGAGTATCGTTAAGGTGAGGGTGAAAGTGGTAAAGTATATGTAAATGTGATTGTGTGGGGTTAGGGGCTAGGCTGTAGAGCAGGGGCAGGCAACCTTTTTTGTTCGGCGTGCCGATTTAAATTTAAAAAATCAAAGATGAGATACTCAAGTGCCGCACAATAATTTTTAGGCTGATGACACCTACACTAAAGTCATATAGAACAAACCGTAACATAGAGGTGCTGTCATAGGGCTTGTTAACATGGGCACAGAGGGGGGCGGATTATGGTGCATACTCCATGTCATAATCTGCTCCCTCACAATGGTCGTCTATGGAGACCGCTAGGGCGGGCTGCCCTTTCTTCAGGCAGCAGCAACCTCCGGAGTAGGCCCATTCATTTGAGCCTACTCTGTCATGGCAGGCGGGTTTTGACCCGAGAGTGACGCGGCTCCCCGCGTCATTCTTGGTGCCAAAATCCGCCATTACGCTCCACGTGTGAACTAAGCCATACTGTGCTCCCAGTCACGTGTTTATTGTTATTTGCCTTGATACACCTGTACTTTTCCATTAGTAGCGATGTAAGCACATATGTAACCCACAATTAGTGATAACATATGTGACTGGTAGCAGAGTGAGGTAACATCTGTACAGGGGTGACACACTATGTACCTGGATGCTACATCCCCGGTCGCCAGTACCTGCACTTTTCTGTAAGTGAAATTTGGATTAATTTCAGCCACATTTAATTCCTGGTGGCACGGTAACAGCTGAACCACATCCAGGAATTAATAGGTTGTCACACTTACACCAAAATGAGGGCCCGTGCACACGGAGTTAACGCGAGTGTATTTTTGCATATTACACGTGTGTGGAATACACGTGTAAAAATAAGACTCCCATTAACTTCAATGAAAGTTTGTGGCGCATTTTATTTTACATGTGTAAAAGATTTCATTGAAGTCAATGGGAGTGTTATTTTTACACGTGTATTCTATACACGTGTAAGATGCTAAAATACACTTGCGTTAACTCCGTGTGCACGGGCCCTGACAGTGCTGGTGCCCAGGAACTGGATTTGGCATTAGGAGCACCTGGGTACACGATGTCACTACCCAAAAAGAAACACCCTAAGGCTAAGGCTCCACGTTGTGAAAACGCATTTTTTTTTGTTGTTGCAGATTTTGCTGTGTTTTTTTGATCCAAAGCCATGAATGGCTACAAAAGGAATGGGAATATAAAAGAAGTTCTTATGCTTCTCTCTTCTACTCAATTCATTCCTGACTTTGGCTCATAAAACCGCAGCAAAATTTGCAAAAAAACCGCTGTGTTAACGCAACGTGGTGTTTCAGCCTTTAGGCCTCCTGCACATAAATGGCACAGGATCTATGTGTATGGGCCCATTGAAATGTACAGGACCATAGTTTTATCCCTAATTGTAGATAAAAATCTGGCCCTGTGCATGACAGTTTAGTAACGCCATGTGCCTCTTATTAATAGCAATTAACCCCATCATGTCCCTCACATTAACCCTTGTGTAAGAGTTACTGATATGTGAGAGACTTGGAGGTAATAATTAAGTATCTTCATTATTGAGGTCTTTTATTAGTACCTCCATATGTCTCACATATTAGAACCTTTATGAGGCACACAGGGGTTAATATGGAGGGACATGATGGGGTTTATTCCTATTAATGTAAGGCACATGGATTTACTAACACTAAACTAATAACCCCAAATGCCTGACATTAATGAGAATAGTAATTAAAGGGAGGGACCTGTGTGCTTTTTACTTTCACTTTGCTAGCAGCTTCCTCTCCTCCTCGGGGAACCTTTGCAGGATGCAGACGGCAGTAGCCATCACTATAGCAGGCAGAGACCTGAGCAATTAAGCTCCACCCCCTGGGTTTCCTGTACCCCTCTCATTGGAGGGCAGTGAGAAAAGGGGAGTGTCCTTATGCCTCATCTCTAGCAGAGCACTGAAGGGATGCTCTGACTAAATTTAACTCTTGCAGGTCCTGTGCTGCTGGCATTCTAGTGAAATATGGCAGGAGTGCCACTCTTGGCACGTGTGCCAGGGGTTGCCGACCTCTGCTGTAAAGGTAATATGAATTTTGTGGCTTGCTATGGTCCAAAGTGTGTGAGATTGCAGAGATGGTGATGTGAGTTTGGGTTTTGTGGGGGTCCTGGGAAAAACGTATGTGCGCCATTGTGACGAAAATTAGCCTATTGCGCAATCCTGTGTAGTAACTATGTTTGTGGAAAATTTCAGCCTAATCGGTGGAGCGGGTTTTGCGTGATTGAGGAACAAACATCCAAACACACAAACATCCAAACTCACAGGATAGGATGTATCGCCATAATCATACTGACCCGCAGAATAAAGGTAATATGTTACTTATGCTGTACGTTGCATGGCAAAAAATTTAAAAGGTAAAACGCAATGCCAGAATTTATTTTATTTTAAATCCAGCAAGAAAGTTAATAAAATATATTCAATAAGTTGTAGGCACCCAAAAATGGTGTCCTTACAAAAAGCATCTCATCCTGCAAACAACAAGCCCTTATATGGCCACTTCACCAGAAAAATAAAGAAAATATTGCATCTAGCAATTTGAAGACAAAAACCTCAAAAATCGCCAAATCATTAGAACACAACTGGCTGTGGCAGGAAGGGAATGTATAAGCTGTGCGAGTGAATATCAGCGGACACCCCAGATTTAGAGCTTGTGAGGGAAAAGACACCAGAAGTGACCCCCAATAATATTACCTACCGAAACATAGTAGGGAATTTGGTGTTTGCAATGTACTCCGCACAGTTTAAATATTCCCTCTCCACCATCTGCTGTGCATTAACGTCAGGGATACTAATACTCACTACTCCCCCTCATAAATTCTTTGAGGGGTGCATGAATCCACTTTTTTGGTACTTTACAGGCTCTACAAACTTGACACGTCCTCCAGATACCAAACATCTGAATCTGTACTGCAAAAGCCGCATAGCGCTACTTCCCTTCTGCACCCTGCTGTGCGCCCAAACTGCAGTTTATGCCACATGTATGACACTGGTGTACCCAGGGGTGAAACCACCTTTTTTGCTGCCCGAGGCGGACGACAGAAAGCCGCCCCCCCCCCTGGGAGGAGGGGGGGGAGCGAGGGGGGGCGGAGCGAAGGGGGGGCGGATCGAAGGGGGGCGTGGCAGAGCGGCATTAGCAGGCAGAGAGCAGGCAGGGAGAATACCTGCTCTCTGCCTGAGTGTGAGGGGTGGCCGCTGGAGCAGAGCTGTGTCCACTGGGCCTCCCCAATCCACTGCTCGCTTCCCGTGCCGAGCTGCCGAGACGGTAATGCTAAGCCAGTCCAGGACAGCTTGTCCTGGACTGGCTTAGGTAAGCAAAAATGCCGCCCCCCCCCCCCTCGGGGCCCTGGCATAGCGCCGCCTGAAGCGGTCGCTTCAAGTCGCCTCATGGGAGGTGCGGCGCTGGGTGTACCCAGGATAAAGTATGCAATGTCATATGTGGGTATAAACTGATATTGGGGCACAGCCGGACACAGAAGGGAAGAAGAGTTATTTGGTTTTTGGAGCACAGACTTAGTTTGGTTTTTGGATGCCATGACACTTTGCAGAGACCCTACGTCAGGATACGGAGTCGCCGCGGTCTCCTTGCTGCGTGGCGTCTCCCTGGGAGACGTGTTAGGAGTTCTATTGGTTGTGCCTAGGTTATTAAGGGTTAATCCTTTCCTTGCTCTCAGTCTCCATGCCATTTCTCTGCTGCTATTTAAACCCCACCCAGGCATGGATCCTTACCAGCCATTCACTTTGTGTTTCCTGGTCCCCTGCTCAGTCAGATTCCTGTCTGTTCGTCTTCAGTCTGTTCTCTTGGTTTATTTACCCGGCTTGTATTTTGACTATCCCTTGTCTTTTGATTTGGTACCTTTATCTTATCTCCTGGCTTGACCTCTTGCTCATCCAACCTTGCCTTCTCTTCTGTGTTTTGCTGGGACTTGTGGTCCTCCCTTGTTCCATGCTATTTTGTCTGTTGTTTTGCATTGCATTTTACACTGTGCTTTCTGTTTAGGTGTGACCCCATTTACTCCAGTCCTAAGCACTTTTAGGGCCTCCTCTCCCTGACCCTAGCCTCCTGGACAGAAGTGTAGGAGTCGTGGTAGGCGCACTTCAGTTAGGAAGTGCATCGGTCTGCCTCATCTCAGATATTACAGCATAGTTATAGCTGCAGGGCCTATGACCCCTTTCTGTCATTAGTTGCACAGTGTTGCTTTCCCAGCTGTGTCACTTTGCACTGCCTGACCCTGACTCCAATCCTTACACCCTAAAATTGCCCCTACAAAATGGGGTCACTTCTTGGGGAAATCCAGTTTACTGGCACTTCCAGGGGTCTGAAAAAATAATATGGCGCCCAGAAAGTCCCTCTGAATCTGTACCCCAAAAGCAGCAGTTTACCCCTATATATACAATGTTTTGCCCCTCGGGCACTTAATAGTTTTAGGAGTGCAGGTCTCTGACAACACAAAGTGGGTACAACATATCGGGCACCGAAATGGCATATTTCTTTAAAAGTTTCAATTTACATTTTGTACATTCATTTTTGGGAAGCATTTTTAGGTTCAAAATGATAATACCCCTTGATACATTCCTTGATGAATTCTGTGAGGGGTGTAGTTTCTAAAATGGGGTCACTTTTGAGGGGTTTCCATTGTATTGATACTTTAGGGGCTCAGCAAATGCGAAATGTCACCAGAAAACTATTCCAGCAAAAATCTGCCCTTCAAAAGCCAAATAGCGCTCTTTCTATTCTGAGCCCCACCATATACTCACAGAGCAGATTATGACAACATATGGGGTATTGCCATGTTCAGGAGAAATTGTTTAACAAAATGTGGGGGGCTTTTTCTCCTTTAACCTCTCGTTAAAATGAAAACTTTGGGGATAAAGTGACATTTTAGTAATTTTTCATTTACACATCGCAATGTTATTAAAAATCTGTAAAACACCTGTAGGGTAGGTTTGAGCCGATCTTGAGAATTCAGGATCGATTTTGAAATCCGATTTCCGATCATTTTCCATTCAAACCTGATCTCGATCCCAATTCCGTTCCTAATGCAAGTCAATGTTTTTTTTTTTTTGAAGATCATTTTTTAAAAGCTAAAAAAAAGTTACGCCAAAACACATACAAGTTCTTAGAATGCATAGAAAGAGCAAGGGAACACTTAAATGGCGATAAAATTGTTTTTTAATCACTACACAGCGTGGAATCCAAAAATTGAAGCATATGAGCCTCAGTCACATGAGTGACCTCTCCCCAAGGAAGCATAGGCCTTAAAGTAAGTTTTTTTCAGTAGCGTGGATTCCAAAAATTGAAGCACATGACACTCAGTCACATGAACGACCTCTTTAAAAGTAAGCATAGCCGCTAAAATATATTTTCATGACTACACAGCGTGACTACTTGCTGGAGGGTGGGCTTAATATTAGAGCCAGAAAGAGAGGAACATGTTAGAGCAATTGGCATGTGAAATTCAGACGTGGCTCTTTGGCCAGTGGTTCCTGTGATTGTTTTAAGCCAATTGCTTTACTGTTGTCCGGCACTGCTGCCTGGCACACATGACGTTGGTGTATGGCACTGGCATTGGAAAAGTAGGTTGAAGAACTCACCAAAGCCCGTGGTGGTCAACGTTCACAGGCATATCCCTGTCTTTACTTACTTGTTTATTATACATTTTAAAAAGTGATGGGTGTACAGATTTCAGATGCCTAGGCATAGCATTTGTATTGAGGTGCCTAGTGTCCTGTCCTAAGGTAAGTGACTGCTTGCAAGTCTTGCATATCACCCTCGCTGGGTCATTTTCATCTTTGTGAAATATAACCAAACAGTTGGTTTGGAGCCTTTTTTTTTTTTTTGGATTAGCACTTTTAGGTGCTTTGGGTCGTGCAATGCCGGCGGGAGTAGCGTTTACTGGTGTTCGTGTTATAACTGGGATTTGTGCATTAATTGGATGACGTTTTGGTGGCATTGGCAAACAAACTTGAAGCTCATAATCAGAAGTAGTTCACTGATCTTCACGTGGAGACCAAGTTTTGTCAACATAGTCCTCATCCACTGGCCCTTGTGAACAATCTTCCACACTATTGCATGGACTGGCCTGGACGCTGGTGAAGGCAACCGCATCTGGAATTTGTATTTCATCATCATCAGATGACAGCAGTATGTCTGTGAAGTTGGACATTGAATGATCAAATAATGTAGCAGATCCCTCAGCTTCTTCCAAATCTGTGGGACAGGTTAATTTAGAAGGGGTTGAACTGGGTTCCCCATTGAACATTTTGCACAGCAGATGACCCAAAGCTTCGTTCAGTGGAATATGAGAAGGAATTCCTTCCAGAAGAAGATGCTTCAATATATGAAGTAAGTTCTCTGTAGACTGGCTTATCAGCATTCAAAATACCGGATTCGCCACACACCAGTAATGCTGATGCCTATTTTTTCCATGTCACAGCAGGTGGTTGAACACTGGCCAGAGCGCCTCTGTTGGGTCCTTTTACTTTTTTAGTTTTTGGAGCATGTTTTTTAATAAAAGAGTAACTTTAAAGAGATTAAGCAGTTTTTATTTAGTTTAGTGACTGGAGAGTTCCCCTTTTTGATGGGAACAGCAACTCTTTTAGAAAAAAACGTAGATTTTTTTTTTTTTTAAAGGTGAATATAGTTTGACGACAGAACTGCCTATTGGATGTAGACAGCCACTGGTTATCAGAACTGAATGCATGCCTTTCTGTGAAAGGTATATATAAATCTGAGGACAGAGTTGCCTATTGGATTATAGACAGCCATTGGTTGTCAGAAATGAACGGATGCCTTTTTGGCAAACGTATATATAAATCTGAGGACAGAGCTGCCTATTGGATTATAGACAGCCACTGGTTGTCAGAAATGAACGGATGCCTTTTTGGCAAATGTATATATAAATCTGAGGACAGAGCTGCCTATTGGATATGGACAGCCACTGGTTGTCAGAAATGAATGGATGCCTTTTTGTGAAAGGTATATATAAATCTGAGGTCAGAGCTGCCTATTGGATATGGAGCCACTGGTTGTCAGAAATGAATGGATGCCTTTTTGGCAAATGTATATATAAATCTGAGGACAGAGCTGCCTATTGGATTATAGACAGCCACTGGTTGTCAGAAATGAACGGATGCCTTTTTGGCAAAGGTATATATAAATCTGAGGACACAGTTGCCTATTGGACATGGACAGCCACTGGTTGTCAGAAATGAATGGATGCCTTTTTGTGAAAGGTATATATAAATCTGAGGTCAGAGCTGCCTATTGGATATGGACAGCCACTGGTTGTCAGAAATGAACGGATACCTTTTTGTGAAAGGTATATATGAATCTGAGGTCAGAGCTGCCTATTGGATATGGACAGCCACTGGATGTCAGAAATGAATGGATGCCTTTTTGGCAAATGTATATATAAATCTGAGGACAGAGCTGCCTATTGGATTACAAGCTATGAATAAAGAAGATTAAAGCCATAGACTCACCAATGTGTACGAGTCCCAAGGTGTGCACGATCACATAGACCCCGAGTCCTATGGGGTTAAGCTTCCAAGTTGAACGATATAATAAAGTTGATCCGCAATGTCCACGGCTCGTTTTTTCAATAAAAATTAGCTTTTAATGGTTCGTTTCTTAAAAAAACATGTATCAGCAAACAAAAAAAGACATACTCCACGAACAGACAAGGACAGAAAAAATTAAATGCCCATGGCAATAAAAAACGCCAACGCGTTTCGAGGCAGAGACCTCTTAGTCATGGCATACATACTACACGAATGTTGCTGTTCCATATATATATCATTATAGTAATCAGGATCACATGTGCGATCCCTCGTGACCTTCGTAACACATGTATAGAAAAGTCATACACAAGATTTGTTTGTTTTGCATAATTTTTGAAAGGTAAACCACACATTTGTCATAGTATCGTACCTAATCAATACGATATCTATATTTTTATTTTTATGTTTGACACTATATTTATCATGTCGCTTAAACATATAGCTTTGATAATCCAAGCAACTTAGATAATCGAAAAGTGGGGCTTACCTATTTATATGAAGAGGGGAAAGATGTCATAACTGTATATCTAACTTAATTATTCCTTTTATCACTTTCGAAGATTCAAGTATACATATACATCTACATATTCCTCCATCACTGTTATCTGGACATATGAGATGGTCCGTACAATAAGTTCCGGGGCAAAGGTAACCAAATATGAATACCACGTGATAAGCTTATACCTTATAAGGGTGAAGATATCCATCCGTATAAGAGAAATGGTATTAGTTTGAGAGGTGGAGCCTGACACTCTCTCCACCTCTTTGGGGGAGTAGACTGTAGCTTATCACGTGGTATTCTGGCTGACGACCAGCGTACTTTTTTGGACTCCCCCTTTACCTTGAAGAAGTTGACGGAGGCGCTGTCGGATATGGCGAGGGGGAAATCTCCGGGCCCCGATGGAATTCCTGTAGAGGTGTATGCTCAGTATGGGGCTGTGCTTCTGCCTCTGCTGCTGAACTGCTATAAATCTGCCTTTGAGGTCCACAGTCTTCCAGTGTCCTTTAACAATGCTGAACTGTGGCTCCTATAGGCCTATATCTTTATTAAATATTTATTACAAACTGTTGGCCAAAATGTTGTTGAAAAGGCTTAACTCTGTGGTTTTAGATCTGGTTCATCCGAACCAAACAGGTTTTATGCCAGGTAAATATATGTCTGATAACCTCAGGCGCATCCAGGTGGTGACCCAGATTGGTTCGGTCTCTTTGGAGAATTGGGTGATAGCCTCCGTAGATGCAACTAAAGCCTTTGATTCGAATGGCCGTTCCTTTTACAATCCCTATGTAGATATGGTTTTGGAGATGGCTTCATTACTTGGGTGTCCCTTCTATATCACTCTCACAGGGCAGCACTGTCCATCAATGGTTTGCTGTCTCCGTATTTCTCGTTAGGTAGAAGCACACGCAGGGCTATCCTCTCTGGCTGTAGAACCCTTGGCCATACTTCTCAGACAGGACCCTGTCTACAGGGGCATATTCATTGGCTCTCAGAAGGAGAGAACTGCGCTCTATACCAACGACCTCCTCCTGTTCATGACTAAGCCCTCTACATGGCTTGCCATGGAATTGATAACTGAATTCGGTAATTATTCGGGCCTGCGTACTAACTGGACTAAGTCCTCTTACACAGTGTTGGCCAAAAGTATTGGCACATCTGCAATTCTGTCACATAATACTCATTTTCTTCCAGAAAATGATTGCAATCACAAATTCTTTGGTATTATTATCTTCATTTAATTTGTCTTCAATAGAAAACCACAAAAAGAATTGTCAAAAGCCAAATTGGATATAATTCCACACCAAACATAAAAAAGGGGGTGGACAAAAGTATAAGCACTATTTGAAAAATCAAGTGATGCTTCTCTAATTTGTGTAATTAACAGCACCTGTTACTTACCTGAGGCACTTAACAGGTGGCGGCAATAACTAAATCACACTGCAGCCAGTTGAAATGGATTAAAGTTGACTCAACCTCTGTCCTGTGTCCTTGTGTGTACCACATTGAGCATGGAGAAAAGAAAGAAGACCAAAGAACTGTCTGAGGACTTGAGAATCAAAATTGTGAGGAAGCATGAGCAGTCCCTACAGTCAAACATGGCAGAGGTTCCCTGATGTTTTGGCGTTGCTTTGCTGCCTCTGGCACTGGACTGCTTGACCGTGTGCATGACATTATAAAGTCTGAAGACTACCAACAAATTTTGCAGCATAATGTAGGGCCCAGTGTGAGAAAGCTGGGTCTCCCTTAGAGGTCATGGGTCTTCCAGCAGGACAATGACCAAAAACACGCTTCAAAAAGCACTAGAAAATGGTTTGAGAGAAAGCACTGGAGACTTCTAAAGTGGCCAGCAATGAGTCCAGACCTGAATCCTATAGAACACCTGTGGAGAGATCTCAAAATGGCAGTTTGGAGAAGGCACCCTTCAAATCTCAGGGACCTGGAGCAGTTTGCCAAAGGAGAATGGTCTAAAATTCCAGCAGAGCATTGTAAGAAACTCATTGATGGTTACAGGAAGCGGTTGTTTGCAGTAATTTTGTCTAAAGGTTGTGCTACCAAGTATTAGGCTGAGGGTGCCAATACTTTTTTCCGGCCCATTTGTGGAGTTTTGTGCAAAATGATCAATGATTTGACTTTTTTTTTTCATTCTCTTTTGTGTTTTTTCATTGCAAGCAAAATAAATGAAAATATTAATACCAAAGAGTTTGTGCTTGCAATCATTTTCTGGAAGAAAATGAGTATTATCTGACAGAATTGCAGGAGTGCCAATACTTTTGGCCAACACGGTATGCACATAGGTCATGCTCCGGCGGCAGTGGAGGGAGAGGTGATGTGTGGGTTGCCGGTGGTTCTCGGCTTGTAAATATCTTGGCATAAGAGACCATAAGAGGTTCCTGGACCTCAATATTTCCCCCTTCTTTCACACTTTCAAACTAAGTTCCAAACCTGGGGTGCATTGCCCTTGTCGGTAGCAGGTAGGATTAATCTAATAAAAATGACTGATTACCCATATGCCTATATTCATTAAGTAACTCAGCCATGCCTGTGCCTCTCCGATTCTTTAGATAGATGGACTCCTTGATAACTTCTTTTGTGTGGGGCCACTCCAGATCCAAATTAAGATTGTCTTCTCTCCAGAGACCGAAACAGCTCGGTGGTGCATCGCTCCCCGACCTGTTTGTTTATTATTTAGCGGGTCAGCTCCGCTTTTTAAAACCTTGGCTCTCCCTGGGCCAGCTCCGGGGTCCCGAGGCACATTTAGCCCACCACCTGGACTTGCGTACCATGTGGCCGGTGTTAGAACAGTCTCAGCTATTCAGAGGTAGGCTTTTGCCTGTTCACGCTTTGGCGGCAAAGGTCTGGAAGCAGGCCCAGAAGGTGTCTTCTTATTCGGATGCCCCTACGGAGACTCCTTTATGGGACAATCCTGGTTTGCCCGACCTATTTGGGTTACCCGATGCCCGGTCCTGGTCACGATATGGGGTGTCATCCCTAGTGGATTTGTACACTCAAGGGGTGTTTGTTACCTTTGATTCCCTGGCTACTTCACGTGAGATTCCCCGACATCAACTGTTTAGGTTTCTCCAAATACGACATTATTCCCTGACCAGCCATGTGCCATCTCTGAATACTCGCTAATTGGTGTGCTGCGCTCTCAGGGTCCTGGGGGCCTAATTTCCATTCTTTACGAACATCTGATCCATGTGAAAGTGTCTCTAGCTGAGGTGCCGGCTCTAATGCGCTGGCACACCAAACCGATTCAAATTTTCATCTTACATCAGTGTTACCTGACCCCGGACCATTTACATAAGATTGGTCATTTGCCTGGTCCGAATGGTCTTAGGTGTCCGTGCCCTCACGCGGACTTCTGGCATATGTTGTGGAGTTGTCTAGTTATTCAGACCTTTTGGAGGGGGGTGGTGGACCTTTTGGCAGATGTCTTGAGTCGCCCTGTCCCATTCTATCCCAAAGTCTGCCTGTTTGGCGTACTGGAGGAGGAGATGTGGCAGCATTATACCCAAATCTTTCTTCGGGAATGTTTATTTTATGCCAGGAAAGCCATTGCCTTACGGTGGATGGCCAATCAATCTCCATCAATATCCCAATGGCAAAAAGTGATCAACTCGGTTCTTCCATTCAACCAAATTATATATAAATGGAGGGGATGTCCCCTGAAACTCCATAAGGTATGGGGAGCGTGGAGTGATTCCCCCGCACCCAATACTTTGCCCCCTCGAATCGTTCAGTATTCGACTCCTTTATTCCGTGAGAAGGGACATCTGCCAGACGGGTCCACTCCTTGTATTGATACAGCATGTGGTATTGTTGATATGATAGGTGATGCTCTGCTTATTGTCACGCTATTGATGTGGAGGATGGGTTTGGGCTAGGATGGAACGGCGATGTGGCTCATCTCTGTTTGTCCGCAATTTTCTAATATTTTATGTTGCACTCTTTTGTGGCAGTATTTTTTTTTTCCCGATTGTATTGTTTGCTCTGTTATATAATTTTCAATAAAACAAGTTTTAAAAAAATGAATACAAAAATATTGATTAGTGTTTACCACTATCATGAATTATAACGTATTACGAAAAAACTCTCAAAATCACTTGTGTTTGTTAAAGCGTCTCAAAGTTATTACCATTTAAAGTGACATGTCAGTTTTGAAAAAAGAGGCCAGGTCCTTAACGCACTTTTGGGCTGTGTCCTTAAGGGGCTGACAAATGTAAGGTTATGCATTTTGGCCGACGAAAAAAAATGTATGATTATGTACTTAAAGGGGCTCTATCGCAAAATTATGCTAATAGAGCCCCACATATGTGTGAATAGCCTTTAAAAAGGCTATTCAGGCACCGTAAATGTTATATTAAATCCCGGTCCAGTCTTTAAATAAAAGCATTAAAACATATATGCAAAACTTACCGAACGTGCACCATGGGCGGGGATGCACGATGTGACGTTAGCTTCGGGCACGCCTGCCTCTTCTGTCTTCTTGTAGTAACGCCCTCTGTTTCCGTGTCTTCTTCCGACTTCTTCTTTGAAAAACCGCGCCTGTGTAGTAGTGCTTCCCTCCAAAGCGCTACTGCGCAGGCTCACTTGCGAACTGCCATTAAGTAAAATGGCGAGTGAGCCTGCGAAGTAGCGCTTCTGAGGGAAGCGCTACTTTGCAGGTACGGGATTTGAAGAGAAGAAGCAGGAAGACACGCAACCAGAGGGCGTTACTCCAAGAAGACAGAAGAGGCAGGCGTGCCCGAAGCTGACGTCGCATCGTTTATCCCCGCCCATGGTGCATGACAGGCAAGTTTTGCATATATGTTTTAATGCTTTTATTTAAAAACGGGACCGGGATTTAATATAACATTTACGGTGCCTGAATAGCCTTTTTAAAGGCTATTCACGCATATGTGGGGCTCTATTAGCATAATTTTGCTGATAGAGCCCCTTTAAAGGGGTATTCCCATAACCCTTGTTCACCAACCTGCAGGCTCTGTGCTCTCTTCACTTCCTGTTTTTCTCTGCACATTGGTTGGTGGGGTTTCACTTGCTCTGCTATCTGCTATGTTTGCAGTCAGTAATGAGGGATTGGTTGTAAATGCATTACCACAGTATGAAGCTGATGTAGCAGAGCTGGATTTGAGTCAGCTTGCATTACATACAGAGGTAACGGACTCCTTATCTCAGCCCTTATCAGCCAAATTCAATTACCCCGTATATACTCAAGTATAAGCCGACCCGAATATAAGCCGACCCCCCTAATTTTACCACAAAAAACTGTGAAAACGTATTGACTCGAGTATAAGCCGAGGGGGGAAATGCAGCAGCTACTGGAAAATTTCAAAAATTAAAATGGTCGGAGTTTTTGGGTGAAGTAGTTGCTGGGTGCTGGGGAAGGGGAGGGGGTGTTTTGGTTGTCTGTGTGCCCCTTCCCTGAGCTTGAGGACTGGGTTTTTCTTCCCCCACTTGGAATTCAGTCTGGCTGAATATAGGGTATCTGCAGTGCTCCTATTAACCCCTTCCTGACAGAACAGGAGCACTGCAGATACCCTATATTCAGTAGACGGGGCACTGTCAGACACAGGGATACCTAATGTGTATGTGTTTCACAGTAATTTTCTACTTTTATATGTATTCTAGGGAAAGGAGGGATTTACAACTTTTATTTTTTTTAAAATCTTTTTTGCACTATTAGATTTTGCCTCACACTTCTAGATTTTAAGTTATACATGTAAAGCCTATTCAGTTATAATATTAATGAATTAGATATTGGAAAGATTCCAATGCACATACTCTGACCTGTACGACACCAAACCTTCACACTTTTGTCATCTACACACCAATTTAGCCGCATACTATGCAATGAAAAGTGATGTCTGTTTCTGTACTGATGTAAATGATGGTGTTAGATGGTACACATGTTCCTGATGAATGGAGGCTAATTGGAAATGATCAGATACTCAGAGCATAAACTGAAAATTTGTGCTGACCTGAAAGTGGTAGCACTTCTGCTTGGCCTACAGTTAGGGTACACAAAGTATGTGTTTCTTGTGCCTATGGAACAGTCGCGATGACAACAATCATTACAAAATGAGACAGTGGACTCTCAGTCGAGCAGACAGTTGGTCAGTACAATGTACAACACAAATCACTGGTTGATCCACTTCAAATTTATCTTCTACCACTTCACATTAAACTTGGTTTAATGAAAAATATTGTAATTCCACTTTATCGTGATGGAAATGGTTTCAAGAATATGAAGGAGAAGTTTAGTACAATGAAAACTGAGGCTAAAATAAAGGCCGGAATTTTTATTGGCCCCAAAATCAACAAGCTAATCTATGATGCCACATTCAGAACAAAACTCAACTCTCTGGAACTTGCAGCTTGGACTGCATTTGTGCTAATAGTGAAGAACTTCCTTGGGAAAACACAAGCTGAAAACTATGCTGAATTAGTAGACAACATGCTTACAGCATATGAACAACTTGGCAGCCCAATGTGATTGAAAATGCATTTCTTACATTCCCATATTGACTTTTCATTGAACAAGTTCAAAAAGGTCCTGGATGCCTTTCTCAAACAAAACAATTTTACTGGTTATGGGTTCTAGATTTTAAGGACACATTGTTCCAGGGTTTTATACTAATTGCCAGAATGGAGTCGGGAAGGAATTTTATCCCCCCTGAAATGAGGTAATTGGTATAAAACTCATAAGGATTTTTGCCTACCCCTGGACCAACACTGTAGGGTACAGTAGGGTTATAGCTTTGACTTGAGGGACTAATGTAAGTGAGCATCATATAAGTGACTCACTAACAGTGAACTGCAAATATGTGGCAAATGAGCAGTGTCAGGAAAGTTGCTTGCTGTCTGTGACTAATAATCCATTTGTAATCACAAAAGCAGCTAGAATTAGATACAAGTACATTTTTACATTGTAAAATGTGAGATTTGGATATGTTCAGTCTTTTGCACATGTTTGCAGTTGTGTGTACTGTCATGGCCAAAAGTTTTTAGAATGATACAACTAATTTTTAAAAAGTCTACTGTTTCAGTTGTTCTAATGGCAATTTGCATATACTCCAGAATGTTATAAAGAGTGATCAGCTTAACAGCAATTACTTGCGAAGTCAATAATTTGCCTAGAAAATGAACTTTATACCCCAAAACACATTTCAACATCATTGCAGCCCTGCCTTAAAAGGACCAGCTAACATTGTTTCAGTGATTGCTCCATTAACACAGGTGTGGGTGTTGATGATGACAGGGCTGGAGATCAATCTGTCATGATTAAGTAAGAATGACACCACTGGACACTTTAAAAGGAGGCTGGTGCTTGGCATCATTGTTTCTCTTCTGTTAACCATGGTTATCTGTAAAGACACACGTGCAGTCATCGTTGCACTGCACAAAAATGGCCTAAAAGGGAAGAGTATCACAGCTAGAAAGATTGCACCTCAGTCAACAATCTATCGCATCATCAAGAACTTCAAGGAGAGAGGTTCCATTGTTGGCAAAAAGGCTCCAGGGCGGCCAAGAAAGACCAGCAAGCGCCAGGACCGTCTCTTAAAAGTGTTTCAGCTGCGGGATCGGGCTACCAGCAGTGCAGAGCTTGCTCAGGAATGGCAGCAGGCAGGTGTGAGTGCATCTGCACGCACTGTGAGGCGGAGACTCTTGGAGCAAGGCCTGGTCTCAAGGAGGGCAGCAAAGAATCCACTTCTCTCCAGAAAAAACATCAGGCACAGACTGATATTCTGCAAAAGGTACAGGGAGTGGACTGCTGAGGACTGGGGTAAAGTCATTTTCTCTGATGAATCCCCTTTTCGATTGTTTGGGACATCTGGAAAACAGCTTATTCGGAGAAGACAAGGTGAGCGCTACCACTAGTCTTGTCTCATGCCAACTGTAAAGCATCCTGAAACCATTCATGTGTGGGGTTGCTTCTCAGCCAAGGGAATCAGCTCTCTCACAGTCTTGCCTAAAAACACAGCCATGAATAAAGAATGGTACCAGAATGTCCTCCAAGATCAACTTCTCCCAACCGTCCAAGAGCAGTTTGGCGATCAACAATGCCTTTTCCAGCATGATGGAGCACCTTGCCATAAAGCAAAGGTGATAACTAAATGGCTCAGGGAACAAAACATAGAGATTTTGGGTCCATGGCCTGGAAACTCCCCAGATCTTAATCCCATTGAAAACTTGTGGTCAATCATCAAGAGACGGGTGGACAAACAAAAACCTACAAATTCTGACAAAATGCAAGCATTGATTGTTCAAGAATGGACTGCTATCAGTCAGGATTTGGTCCAGAAGTTGATTGAGAGCATGCCAGGGAGAATTGCAGAGGTCCTGAAGAAGAAGGGTCAACACTGCAAATATTGACTTGCTGCATTAACTCATTCTGTCAATATAAGCTTTTGTTACTCATAATATGATTGCAATAATATTTCTGTATGTGATAAAAACATCTGACAAACACGCATAAAAACCAGAGGGCAGCAGATCATGTGAAAATATAATATTTGTGTCAGTCTCAAAACTTTTGGCCACGACTGTGGAGTATGTAAAGTATGTAAAGGCCCTCATCTGCTTTCACTCTGTAAAGAGAGAAAAGAATCTACCCCTTCAACCCCCTTGCATCTATGGAGATGAAAACTTCCTTAGTAACAGGGAGTAAACTACTAATTACTTAGAAGGAAGGCAGGAACATTAACTCCTTCCTGCCGACAGCATATTTCGATTTTCGTTTGTGACTCCACTCCTTCTAAACCTCATAACTTTTTTATTTCTCCACTCCCAGAGCCATATGAGGTCTTAATCTTTGCGGGACGAATTTTTCTTCATGATGTCACCATTAATTATTCTGTATAATGTACTGGGAAGCCAGAAACAAATTTAGAATGTGGTGGATTTGAAGAAAAAATGCATTTGTGCCACTTTCTTACGGGCGTTCACTGTGCAGCCAAAGTGACATGTCATCTGTATTCTCTTTTTCGGTACGATTCCGGGGATACCAAATTTATATGGTTTTATTTACATGTTAAGCCCTTAAAAAAAAAATCTGTGTTAAATTTTTATTTTTTTTTTTCTAAAAAAGTCACCATATTCTGACACCCGTAACTTTTTTATACTTCTGTGTACGGTGATGCATAGGGTGTCTTTTTTTTTTTTTTTTTTGCAGGGCCGGGTGTACTTTTCAGTTCAAACACTTTGGGGAATTGCTTTTGCTTTGATCACTTTTTATTCAAATTTAATCAGAAGAAAAACAGTGAAAAAACGGCGGATTGGCACTTTTGACTCGATTTTCTGCTACGGCGTTTACCGTACAGGAAAAATATTTTTATAGATTTGTAGAGCGGGCAATTTCGGATACAGGGATACCTAAAATGTAGGTGTTTCACAGTATTTAAGTACTTTGATATGTGCATCATCCAACCATATCTATACTGATAAAGTTTGATAGAAAGCCTGCCATGATAGCTTTAATTTCACTCTGCTAGTACTTTGATGTGTTTTTTAACTGTTATTTTTAATTTTTTTTAATATACTTTTCTAAAAACTTTTTTATTGCATTTTTTAGACCCCCATTGCATTGCAAAAAAAATGACGCTTCTATTGCAGTCTACATAGCATAGCCTGCAATAGAAAGACAGGCCGGGGAGCCTTCACAAGGCGCCCGGCTGTCATAGCAACGTGACCGCGATGGAGTGCCGGCAATCACAGCAAAAATGGCACTGCCCAGTCGCTACCAGGAAAATGGCGCCTTGGTCTGCTTTGACCGAGGCGCCGGAGGGGTCAATGCATTAGCGCTGGTTGTCTACTGTATAAAACAGTAGACACCCGGCGGGTGTGGCAGCTGCCTGGCTCCTGCCATAGTTAAACATCCAGCATGCGCCGTACTAGTACGGCGGATGTCGGGAAGGGGTTAAAGAGCTTTTTCAGGCAGAAAGCAGCAACATTTTTAATTTAAGAGCACTACATTTTGGTCCAGAATCACATGCTCTATTAAATGAGACTTAACTGTCTAAACAGAGAGCATTTAAGTTGATGCCAAATGAAAAATTATGTTTTAAGTTATCTAACAAAAATGTAATGTTTTATCACGGGACAACAAATTTTTCTGATACAAATCTTAAAATTCTTGGCCCTGACTCAAAAAAACAACAAAATCTGCAACAAAAAAAGCTGTGTTTCCGCAAAGTGGGGCCTTAGCCTCAAGATTACTTTTAGGCACTGCATACCTGCTGAAAAGCTTGGTTAAGATGACCTTGTTGAAGTAGCTGCATGATGTGTGTCTGTTGTGACTGAAAGTCAAGATGTGAAGAAGGAATTGGTGTCCCAGCAGCAGATCTCATGGCATGCATAATGCTTGAAGTAACTGCTGCCTGTTGTTCCTTCATAGCATGACTCACTTCTTCTTTGATAATTCTTTGAACTTGTGATAGAATAGAGTCCTGCATACTGAAAACAGAAACATTTAGTTAATCAATATAATTTAACTTCATGTATGCACAAAAGTATTGATTGCATTTTTTTTACCATGCAATACAGTTACACAAATGCAATTTTAATCGTCCAGTAACCTCTCATTTCATGTAAATATACAAAAGGTACCAAATCCTAAAAAAGTTTCGTCTTTTTAAATGCCAAAGGTTTTGTTGTGACAGATACCACTGGATTACAAAAATTGTAACCTAATGCAAAGAAATTTACGTTAACTAATGATAGAAAATGCACACAACTGACCAAACCATAACCAGTATTTTAATTTATGAAATACATAGATAGTGGGAAAAAATGTTTTTAGAGTTTCGACTCGGTTGCCCACTCAACTATATAGGCAAAACGAATCGCCAGTTTCAAAGGAGAGTATTAGATCATATTGGGAATATAAGACGAAATATGATACACCACTAAGCAGACATATGTCGGAACAACATGAAGGCAAGAAAGAAGATCTAGCAATAGAAAAAAAAAATCAGGAATCGGTCCTCGCAGAGGTGATATAGAACAAGAAACTTTGGGAAAAGGGGCAGAATGGATATTTTCAATAAACAAATTGCAACTAGTAATTCAGCACCCAGAATTGTGATAATACTAATAAAACATGTCCTTTAACCCCTTCCCGCCGATGGCACTTTTTGACTTCCCGACCAAGCTCAATTTTTCAAAACTGACATGTGTCACTTTATGTGGCAATAACTTTGGAACACTTTAACTTACCAAAGTGATTTTGAGATTGTTTTTTCGTAACACATTGTACTTCATGTTAGTGGTAAATTTTGGTTGATATGTTTTGTGTTTAATTATGAAAAAATAGGAAATTTGGTGGAAATTTAGAAAAATATGCATTTTATAAAG
Source organism: Leptodactylus fuscus (assembly GCF_031893055.1). Classification (NCBI taxonomy): domain Eukaryota; kingdom Metazoa; phylum Chordata; class Amphibia; order Anura; family Leptodactylidae; genus Leptodactylus; species Leptodactylus fuscus. The sequence goes on from NC_134271.1 coordinate 38,278,211, forward strand.
TTTGGAATGATGTGCATTGCATACAGATAGTCAGACCGCCAAAATTATATCATAAATCTCAAGTCCCAGATCTTTGCATTATGTCACCAAACTTTAGTCACCCTTTTATTTTTTACGGACATTATAAGATTTACAAGTGAAACAACAATATTCAAAATTTTCAAGAAATTTCCAAAACCCATTTTTTAAAGGGACTAATCCAGTTATGAAGGGGTTTTTGAAAGACCCTTGTATTAAAGTCCCCCATAAATCACCTCATTTTCAAAACTGCACCCCTAAAATCAGCCAAAACAACATATACCTAGTAATTTAACCCTGCTTAACAGGAATTAATACAAAATGGAGGTGAAATTTTCAAATTTGATTTTATTTTACTAATATTTTCATTTAGCCCTAGAATTTGCACATTCACAGGGCGTTAAAGGAGAAAACGCATCCCATAATTTATTATGCAAGTTCTCCCGACTACCATAGTACCCCACTTGTGGGTGTAAACTAATATATGGACGCACAGCAAGACGCAGAAGGGAAGGCGCGCCAAGGAGCTTTTAGAGGGCAGATCTGGCTGTGATCGGTTTCAGGAACCATGTCACATTTACAAAGCCCTTGAGGAGTCAAAACAGTGGAAACCTCTAGAAGGTGACCCCGTTTTGAAAACCGCACCCCTCAAAGAATTTATCAAGTGATGTAGTGAGCATTAGTAACCCCGAAGTGAATATGTAAGCTATGCGGAGTAAATTGGGTACACCAAATCCCATTCTATTTTCCCACTAGCTCCTATCACACGGATGGGGAAGAGGGGCATTCTGGGGGATCAGCGCTGGTGTATTATCTCTCATAAGCTCTAAATATGGGGTGTCCCCTGAAAACATTCGCACAACTTACACATTTCCTTCTAGTCGCAGCCACTTAAGTCCTAATAATTTGGCAACTTTTAGGGTTTTTGTCTTCACATTGTACAAGCTAGATTTTTATTTTTATCTTCTGGCAATGTGGCCATATGAGGGCTTGGTGTTTGCGGTATTAGATGTGCTTCTCAATGCCACCATTTTGGGGCCTGTAACTTATTGACTACATTAACTCTTTCTGGGTGGGATGTAAAAGGAAACATCAATTCTGGCATTGCTTTTTAGCATATATTTTTTCCCAGTGCAGAGTACAGCATAAGTAACATGTTACCTTTATTCTGCGGGTCAGTACGGTTACGGCGATACCTCATTTATATTATTTTTTAATGCGTTGCTATTTGTGCAGAATAAAATTCAATTTAGGGAAAAAAATCTATTTTTGCATCGCCATCTTCTGAAAGGCATAACATTTTTATTTTTCGCTAGACAGAGCTGGTTGAGGGCTTATTTTTTGCAGGAAGACCTCTTCTTTTTATTGGTAGCATTTTGGTTTTAATCTGACCATTTGATTACTTTTTATTGAACATTTTGAAAGGTGGTGAATAATCATTATTTTGTGCAGTTTTCTAGTTTTTTTTTTTACGCCGTTCGGGTTAAATAATGTTTTAATTTTATTGTTCAGGTTATTACGGACGCAGTGATACCAAATATGTAATGTTTTTTTCTCTTTTCTTTATTTTACATAATAAAACATTTTATATGGGGAAAAAGGGATTTTTGGTGTTTTATTTATTTCTAATTTATTTTAAACTTAAACTTTTTTATTTTTACTTTTTTCTAACTTTTTTTTTCTGTCTCCATGGGGGATTGAAGCAGTGATCGGCTGATCACTGCTTCAATAGATATACGCTGCAATACACGTGTTACACGTGTATTGCAGTGTATAGGATGCTGTCAGCCTGTGTAGACCCACAGGCTGACAGCTTCCTTTTTAGGCAGGATCAACCAGGTGCATGAAGGGGGTAAGTGATGGGGCAGACCCGGGGTCACTGATCAGACCCTGGGCTGTCCCCTACGAACACTGGCACCCCCCGAAACCGGCGCGGGGGGTGCCAATAGGCACCATTTTGAAACTAAACCCCGGAGATGCCGGCAGTTATGTTGACCGCCGGCATATCAGGGGTTAGCACCCGCGGTCGGACCCGGTTCTGACCGCAGGTGTTAAGGGGCATTATCAGCCGTAACATACGCCTGACACCCGCAGGGCATGGTGCGCACACAGTTTCTAGTACTAGTACGGCGGTTTGCGGGAAGTCCTTCCCGGCAGCGCCGTACTATTACGGCAGATGTCGGGAAGGGGTTAATGAAAAATAGATTAAAATTTCACAGTACAAGAAACCAGTGAAAAAAGTTTTTACGAAAATAGCACTTACAACATGACGTGACAATACTGGCCCCAAGAAAGTATTATATACTCAAGAGTGGCCCCCACCCAGTATTATATGCTCCACGGTGGTCCCCACACAATATTATATGTTCCACCATGGCTCCTACAGAGTATCATATGATCCACAGTGCCACCCCCCACAGTATAGTGCCATTATTATACTCTGGGGTCACCTCCAGACCCCAGGGGCAATGATTAAAATAGGTCACTGGTGAGTACATAATACTGTTTGGGGGTCAGTATGGAGCGTGTAATACTGTTTGGGGGCCACTATAGAACACACAATACTGTGTGGGGGACACTGAGGAGCATGTAATACAGTCCCAGTATTGCTTACATGCAGGGTGCTGTGCTGCTCACTCACCGTATTCTTAATGACTGCAGTTACTAAAGCTGTATTCCTTTCAAGTATCTGAGATATCCCTTCAATGCCCATAACCGCCACTATCAAGAATTTGCTCTATGAAGGGAGTAGGGGGCCCCAGACAAAAGTTAGCACCCGCGCCCACAAGACTTTAGTTACGCCAATGGTGGCTGCCCTGGGCCCACCCTAGTGCCGCCATTAATATATCTTACTTTTAAGTTAGATCTGTGTCTGCAGACACTGATCTAGTTAGAATGATTCCTGCAACTTGCCAGTCTTGTAAACCACATGCCACATGAGGCCTGCAGTTTACAAAACAATGAGTATTCAAACAGATATCTGTTTCTCAGCACAGGTGCGCAATGACTTCATAGCATCGTGCTGCCTGTGCTGATACACAGACATTCTGCACTTTGACGTAAAGGAGGCTGCGGCTCTGTTCATCAGGATCCCAGGTAATGAAGAATAACTTATTTATCACTGACGAAAAACTCTCCTCCCTAATCTCTAAATCCCGCCTCACCTCCTGTGCGCTTGACATAATCCAGTCACATCTCCTTCCCAAACTCTCTAAAGTCATCTCCCCAGCCCTAATCCATCTCTTCAACCTATCCCTAACCAATGAATCCTTCCCTTCCGCCTTCAAACACGCAAAAGTCACACCTATACTTAAGAAACCGTCCCTCGACCCATCCTCTATAGCCATCGTCTCATCTCACTGCTCCCATACACCTCAAAACTACTTGAGCAACACGTCAACTCCAAACTATCCTCCTATCTCTCCTCCAACCAGCTCTTTGATAGACTTCAGTCAAGATTCAGACCCCATCAATCCACTGAAACTGCCCTAACCAAAGTCACTAATGACCTTCTAACCGCCAAAGCCATTACTCTGTCCTGCTCCTCCTTGACCTCTCCTCTGCCTTTGACACAGTCGACCACTCCCTCTTGTTAGAAACTATCTCATCCCTTGGCATCTCAGACCTGGCCCTTTCCTAGATCTGCTCATATCTCACATTCAGTGCTTCCCACTTGGATACCACCTTTTACAAAGTTAACGGAACCACACTTACCCCTGTCCCACGGGTCCGTTGCCTTGGGACAACCCTAGACCCCCGAACTATCCTTCAAGTCGCACATGCAAACCCTCAACACTTCCTACCGCCTCCAACTCAAGAACATCCATTGAATCCGCTCCTTCCATACCCCAGAACCTGCTAAGATGCTAGTCCATGTCCTCAATCTCCCGTTTAGATTACTGCTGCACCACCCTTCTCCATGGATTCCCAGCAAACACCCTCACTCCCCCTCCCATCCACCTTAAACTGTGCTGCTCATTCACGTCGCCCCCGTTCTTCATTGGCTGCTCCACTCTGCCAATCCCTTTACTGTCTACCCATTGCCCAGCGAATTGAGTTTAAGTTACTAACGTTAACATACCGTACAAAGCCATCCACAATCTGTCCACTCCATATATCTCCGACCTAATCTCCCACTACCTGCCTGCACGTAACCTCAGATCCTCCAATGACCTCCTACTCCGTTCTGTTCTCACACAACCGTCTTCAAGATTTCTCCCGTGCATCCCCCATACTCTGGAAATCCTTACCAAGACACATAAGACTGACCCTCACAAACGCAGGCTTCAAGAAGGCCTTGAAGATTCAACTATTAAGGAAAGCCTAGAAGCCCCAATAACAATTCTGCCACCGCACTACCACCTGAACGGTCTCCCCCTCACCTTCTGTCTCTATCCCTCTTCCCTCAAGCCTTTGCAGGCAGGGCCTTCTATCACACTGCGCCAGTCGGTAATTGTTAGTATTGTAACTGTTTGTATATTTTGTGTACTGTATGCAAGCCCCCAAATGTAAAGCACCATGGAATTAATGGTGCTATATAAATAAGCAACGATAATTTTTTGTGTTTTAGTTTTAGAATAGTTATAGGTATTATAATAGTATAAGGGGTTAATTGGAAGGGGAAATAACTATCAGGGAGGGGGCATTATGAACATAAGGGGGGTCATTTATAAAAAGGTTATTAGGGGGCATTATGAATACAAGGGGGGAGTTATTTATATTAGGAGGCATTATGAACATAAGGAGTCATTAGGGGTGCAGTATTTATGTCAGGGGGAATAAGGGCATATTATGAGGGGGCAAATAACTTAACTAAGGTGGCACTTGGGATTTTTTAAGACTAAGGCCCCACGTAGCAGGCTGCAACAAAATAGTGCTGCAGGGAAAACTGCAGCAGTAACGCATTGTGTTGTTTTTTTCCACACCGCATTTCATTTTCTGTTTCCATTATACCTATAGGGAAGCCGCCAGTGTTTTCATATATTTCAGGTATAATTCATATGCTGCGATTTCCAAAATCCCAACGGTTTTGGAAATCTCAGCATGTCTACTGCACATATTTTTCCACAATGTATGGATGGGATTTGCTAGAATCCCATTCACTTTGTAGGAATTGTAAAATGTTGTGTTTTTCCGTGAGACTCCATTCCCACTTTGCAGTAAAATAAGATACATGTTGTAATTTCCAAAACAGTGGGGGTTTTGGAAATGCTGGCGGTTTAGATATAGTTGAAACAGAAAGTATGCCGAGGAAAGCTCTGCAAACTTTCTGTGCAAAGGGCTGCAGGAAGAAATGCAATGGTTTTTCCCGCAGCGCTTTTTGCTGCAGGACGCCAAATGGAGCCTTAGGCTTAAAGGGATTCTACCATTAAAACATTTTTTTTTTTTTGTGGATAAGACGTCGGAATAGCCTTTAGAAAGGCTATTCGTCTCTTACCTGTAGACGTGGTCTCCGCTGCGCCATTCCTTAGAAAGACCGGTTTTTAACAGTATGCAAATGAGTTCTCCCGCAGCGATGGGTCAGGCCCCAGCGCTCAAACAGCGATGAAGTGTCTCCAAGAGCCGCCTCCTTCTTCGTCCGCCGCGTCATCTTCAATGTCTTCTGGCGCAGGCTCGTAACTTCTAGCATAGCAGACCAGACTGCGTAGGTGCACAGGTCACGGGAAAATGGCCACTTGCACAGTATTGTTAGCGGCCATTTTCCCGTGGTCTGTGCGCCTGCACAGTCTGCCCTGCTAGGTTACGAGCCTGTGCCGGAAGAAGGCATTGAACATGACGCGGCGGATAAAGAAGGAGGCGGCGCTTGGAGACACTTTTCTGGCAGCGTTGGGGACACCCTCATCGCTGCAAGAGAACTCATTTGCATACCGGTAAAAACTGGTATTTCTGAGGAACGGCGCGGCGGAGACCACGTCTAAAGGTAAGAGACGAATAGCCTTTCTAAAGGCTATTCCGACATCTTATCCACAAAAAAAAAAAAAAAAAAAAAAAAGTTTTAATGGTAGAATCCCTTTAAGGCGTTTTCCAGCTCATTTTTAGTGATGATCTCAAAATAGGTAGTCAATAAAAGATAAGTGACTCCCCAATGATCAGCTGTATAAAGGGGCTCTGGTGCCTGTGTATATATATCTCACATTGTCTATAATGACCGTGTGATGTACCGTATTTTTCGGACTATAAGATGCACTGGACTATAAGACGCACCTAGGGTTTAGAGGAGGAAAATAGGGGAAAAAAAAATAATTTTGAAGCAAAAAAATTGTAAAATATTTAATATATGGGAGTTGTAGTTTTGCAACAGCTGCATGGCCACATTGACAGGTGACCCTGCAGCTGTACGGGGACGCATAGTGTTTTTTTTTTTTTTGCGGGGTCAGATGTACTTTTTAGTTATACCATTTTGGGGATGGTCTATTCTTTAGATCAAATTGTATTGAAAAAAACCCCGCCGGTTTAGCAATTGTGATATTGACGTTCACTGTACAGGAAAACTATTAGTCGACCAGGCATTTTCGGACACAGGGATACTTAATTTGTATGTGTTTGACATATGATTTTCTAATTTTATATATTTTCTAGGGAAAGGAGGTGATTTAGAACTTTTATTTATTTAATTGTTTTATTATATATTTTTAAAGCTTTTTTTTTTTTTTTTTTACTATTTTATTCCCCCCCCCCGGGGGGCTTGAACCTGCAGTCACTTGATTGCAAGTCCCATAAACGGCAATACAACTGTATTGCCGTCTATGGGACATTCTGTATATTACTATTACGGCTGGTCATAGACCCGGCCGCAATACTAATATAGCAGTGACAGGCCTGGGAGCCTTCAGTAGGCTCCTGGCTGTCACCCGAACAGGTCGGCTCCTGCGATATTGCCGCGCAGGAGCCGGCCTGCAACTTTACAGGTATGGGGCCGGTGGGGACCGGCCCCGGGGGAGAAGGGGCCGCCAATACAGACCCGGCATCCGCTGTAATAGAGAGGCGGATGCCGGCGATGGATAGACGCCGGCACAGGTGCCGGGGCCTGAGACATCGCTGCCCTGCATGAAGCCAGAGGCGGGGGGACGGAGGAGCGGAATAGCATCGCCGCTGCAGGCTTCATGTAGGGCAAAGGACCGTAGCGATGTCTCAGGCCCCGGCACCTGTGCCGGCGTCTATCCCTCGCCGGCATCAGCCTCTCTATTACAGCGGATGCCGGGCGGCCACATTCGGTCACGGTTCATTAAATCAACTGACTCTTCATCTCATTCTGACTCTTATTGAAAACAATAGTGCAGGATGCTGAAAAAAAAAAAAAGAAAAAAAAAAAAAAGCAGCTGATTCGGAGGCCTCAGCTTCAGACTTCCCACTGATTAGACCCATTTATTTGGGATTAATCAGCGGTGGAAAGCTGCAAGGGCCTGCTGATGCTCTGTTTCCACCACCATGATCCGGGGGTAGAAAATAAAGAGGAATCTGGGCAGATGTCTGCCTAAAATTCCTCTTTACTTTCTGATGTCTGAACAAGTTGTATCTACTTGTATGGAATGAACTGTACTACAGGCCACTCAAGTAGGCCCACCTCTGCAAAAAAAAACAAAAAAAAAAACACCCAATTTCAATAGTTTTTTTGCTGCAGTTTGCATGGGTTGCACCAACTGGGGCCCACTGAGGCTATGTAGCCCAAGGGTCCACACAAACCTGGAGCTGGCACTGAACACACCCACCTTATGCCGGTGTTAGAGAACCTGCAACTATATAAGGGTAGATTTATAAGGGCAGAGCTAATAAACTGCTCCAAGTATATATACTGTATATACTCGAGTATAAGCCGAATTTTTCAGCACAGTTTTTGTGCTGAAAAAGCCCCCCCTCGGTTTTTTTTACCCCTTCAGTTCCGTGATCAAACATGATCACGAAACTGAAGCGGTTCCGTGATGGTGCCGGCGGTATCGGCACCCCCCGCGGCGAGATCGGGGGGTGCCGATATGAAAAACATGCAGTCTGGGGTCTGGCCAGTGACCCCAGACTGCCTGAGCCCCCGTTACCTGGTTGATCCTGCCCCTGTTGTCAGGAAGCCAAGCGATGCGTCTACATCGCTTGGCTTCCTGATACAGAATGGTGACACGTGCAGCCTGTGTCTCCAGCTTGTAACACTGATTCAGCAATGAAATCATTGCTGAATCAGTGTCCTAAAAGGGACACATAAAGTCAAATAAAAAGTGAAAAAAAGTGAAAAATAAAGCTTTTGAAAAAAAAAGAATAAAGTTATAAAACCCCAAAAATCCCCTTTTTTCTATAGAAAAAGTGTTATGTAAAAAAAAAAACCTAAAAATTAATAAAAACAATACATATTTGGTATCATCGTGTCCGTAACAATCTGTACAATAAAACTGAAATAATATTTAATGTACAGTATATAATGGTCCTCGAACCCCCCCATGTACAGGTTCGCATAGCTCGGTGCAAACCTGGTTCCCATGGCGGTCCCTGTGGTTTGAAGAAAGATTTCTCCTTCAAATTCGAACACGTTATGTGTCAATATATATTCTATACCCTTCAAGATAAAGGCTTTCTGGGATGGAGGCATCTTTGGATCCTCCCCTAGCACTCGAGCTATGTTCTCTAGCCCCTCCTTATGCGGAATGTTGCTATATAAGCCGGTCACATCTAGTGTCAGCCATCTGAAACAAGGCTTCCAAACCAAATGTAACAGATGATTTATAAGACAGGGGGAGTCTTTAAGATAGGAATTCAATTTTACTACATACGGCTGTAATTGTAAATCTACATATTCCGAAAGATTTCTACTGATGGCATTCAGGCCTGAAATTATCGGACGTCCTGGTGGATCAATTAAGGACTTGTGTATTTTAGGAAGGTGGTAATACAAAGCAATGGTGGGGTTCTGAACCCATAAGTACTCTTTTTCCCGTTTTGTTGGTACCCCTGTTCGGAAACCTTCTTCAATCAGAATGTAGTATTCGGTAAGATGTTCAGAGGTTGGATCTTTGGGAAGTTTTGAATAATAGGTTATGTCTGAAAGGAAGCGTTGTGCTTCCCGTATATATTCTGACCTATCTTGAATGACCACATCACCCCCCTTGTCCGCATTCCTTATCACCAGGTTGGTGTTCTTTTTCAGGGAGAGTAGTGCCTGTTTCTCCTCTTTCTATTACAGACTGCATAGGCTCCTGGCTCCACCCCCGGATCTTGTTCTAACCCCCAAAAGTGGTGGCACACAGGAAAATTATGCTTCTGTCATGTTTGACTACGGTGTCACATTCACAGATGACAGTCACATTAAAATTGCAAAAACCCTCCCAAAATTGTCACTCTTTTACTTGCAGATTTTGAATTTATGGCCAAAATAATTTTGCTAAGCCATAACTCTGGTGCCTTATGTGCATTTTAACCCTTTAGCGATCTAACATATTTAGCCTTAAACAGTGACATTTTATCCCTCTCGGCATTCCAGCTTTCATAACTTTTTACATTTCATTTCAATGTAGCTTTATGAAACCTTGTATTTTGTGGGTACATAAGACTTTTTGAATAGATTGCATTACTTTTTCATAGACGAAATGAACAGAAAACATCAATTCTGGCATCTGTTTATGGCATTTATCATGTAGAATAAATAACACACTAATTTAATTGTAGGGGTTGATATGGATGTAATGATAATTTTTTCGGACTATAAGACGCACTTTTTTCCCAAAAAATTTTGAGGGAAAATGAGGGCACGTGTTATAGTCCGAATGTGGACTATAAGGGAGGGTGGAGGAGCGGAATTGCAGCATCGCCACACGCTCCTGACACTGCTGGCTTCCTGCAGGGCAGGAGCGTAGCGATGCCGCAAGCCCCGGCACCTGTGTCGGCGTCTAAAACCCTCCCCGGCATCAGTCGTTCTATTACAGCGGATGTCGGGTCTGTAATGGCGGCCGCTCTGCTAATGCCCGCAATCAGAATGCATTCTAATTGTGGGCATAAAATCTTAACCCCTCCTTCCCCCCAAAGTGTAAAATACCCCCCAGGGCCAGTCCCCACCAGCCCCATACCTGTAAAGTTGCAGGCCGGCTCCTGTGTGGCGATATCGCAGGAGCCGACCTATTCTGGTGACAGCCGGGAGTCTACTGAAAGCTCCCAGGCCTGTCAATGCTATATTACTATTGCGGGTGGTCTATGACCAATAGTAATGTATAGAATCTCCCATAGACTGCAATACACTTGTTCTATATCACCTCCCTTCCCTAGAATACAAATAAAAGTAGAAAATGACTGTGGAACACATACACATTAGGAATCCGTGTGTCCGAAAATGTCCGGTCTACTAATATTTTTCCTGTACTGTGAACTTCAAAATCAAAAGTGCTAAACCGCCGGGGGGGGGTTTTCACCGTTTTGCCTCTGATTTAAATAAAAGGTGATCTAAGCAATAGACATTCTCCAAAATGGTAGAACTAAAAAGTAAATCTGGCCCCGCAAAAAAAACCTGTCAATGAGGCTTTGCAGCTGTTGCAAAACTACAACTCCTATATATTAAATATTGTACCATATTGTGCTTCAAATTTTTTTTCCTCATTTTCCTCCTCTAAAACCTAGGTGCATCTTATAGTCCAATGCGTCTTATAGTCTGAAAAATACAGAATTTATTTTTCATTAACAAGGGGAAAAAAGTCTATTTTTACTTTACTTCTGTAAAACTACTTAGGTGCTGCAGTCAGCATTAACCATAGTATACAAGGTGTTATACGGCAATCATGCTTCTGATTGACATTGGGGGGAGAGGAAGGGTATCATGAACAAAAGTCCAAAAAGTCAATGGTACTGCCTTCCATAGGATTATCTGAAGTGACAGAAACAAGGGAATAATTACATACCTTTCTCTTCTCCCTGCACTGTCAGCTGTACGTGTTCTGCTGCACAATGTTAAAACCAAAAGTTTAAGAAAATACACATCTGCTTTAATCACGGATATCTCAATCTATGGGGGCTACAGATAAGAATTTTGGCATTAAAACACGACCAAGAATAATACCACTGTGAATAATACCACTCTGCCAAGCCTTTTGGTCTACCTACGAGCACCCCTCAACACCTGTGTGTGCCTGGGTTCATAGGATAAAATTAAACTGTGACGGTTGTAATCATGTAATATGTATGAAAAACATTGTTATTCTTAGGAATGATAGTTGCGGTTGCTTATGCTTGAGGCTGGAGTATGATGTTATATGATAAGATGGCGTCTGCATCCAGGATAAGACCCCTTTGTGTAAAGAAGAGCACATGCTTGGCTTGCTGCCAGTAGACACCACTAGAAGCGGAAGCAGCTGGCTATATATGGAACTGTTTAAACTTTCTTTATTGTGTGATTAAGATGTATTACAACAATCAGGAATGAACACAAGCACTTGCACTGTTCTTATCTCTCTTCGTCTGCTGCTATTTAACCTCACAATGTCTTAAATAAACTGCACAGTGCACATCCACTCGGCTGAGAGAAGAACCAATAACAACATTAATTAGGAGGATGACAGATACCCAGGATTACTGGTCATTTGGTCATAAACCAGGCCTCTAACCTTATCCAAGTGAGCTTTATAAATTTTATACATTTATTAATCCGAGTAAATTGGTACTAGCCACTAAGGTATACAGAATATACATCATTCGATGTCAAGTAAATACATGTAAAAACAAGGAACACGATACAGGAAAAAAAAAATGGGATTAAAAGAGAAAACGAATACCAAATGAATCTGCAGTCTGGTTCACTGAGGCCTCCACTGTTTAGCCCCAGGGCACTTCCTTAAGTCAACAACAACTGATGAGAACTCACATCTCTCCCAATATAAGAGCTTGTGATCCTGGACAAGGCATAAAGGATCTTTTTGTACACCCCAGCGTTCCCCTTGCTACCTGCTTGCTGAGTAACCAAGTCGTCCTCCAGAAGCGGACTTATTTAGGTTGTAGTGTAGCCCCCACCCCCCTTCCTCTGACATCCTTGGTTTCTGGGCAACCAGACTACTGCCATTTGGGACTAGAGAGAAGCAAACAACAGTACACAGCAGAGAAACAAGAACAGAAGTGGGGTGATCAGCATAGGTAAACGACGTATGAACTAACAGACATGACTAAACAGGACACAGGAGGAGTATCTCTAGCACACAATGTGGCATAACAGACTCTGCGAAGCCTAAATCATAAACAATATACATTGACAAACATCCCCCAAAGAGGGGTACACATCAAAGGGACACAGCACCATGGGATGTTCTAAAGCAGTCCTAGAGGCTGGGAATAACATGGCCATGCGAACCCATAGAGTTTAACTGCTTGCAGAAACTTACCACCTAAACTGGCTTCAGCAGAGGCCACAAAAAGGATTTGTTGAAAACTTAGTAAATGTGGATGGAGGCCCAAGCGGGGGACTGCAGAACCAAAGAGAGTTTCCCTGAAAGAGGGATACATTGGAACTTAGGATCTTGGCCGCCGGGAGCAGAATCATGCCCTGGTGCATGTTCCACGTGCTTAGAGGGCACAAGACAAGACCTTTCATGATTGATGAGCCTGACAAACAAGCAAAGAAGGACCAAGGTGATCTATAAGTTGTCCATGTATGGAATCACGACGGCACCACTGGAGCAAAAGATGGTCATGAGAGACGCCATCACACTGGTAAACACCCGGAGGGCAGAGACCAGCCCAAAGGGGAGCATAACACACTGGAAAAGGACAAACTTGTTGAGCTCATTCAGGTCCAGGATGGGACAAGAGAAGACATCCTTTTTTAAAATGGAGAACAGGTAGGAATAGTAACCCTTTGAGGCAGGAACGCCGACTCCCTCAAGCTAGAGATTGTAGTCCATCTGAATTGTTCGACGTAGAGAAGAAAAAGAGACTCTGACAAAAGCTGGAATAGCCGGATGACACCTCTTGGACCCACAATCCCTATTCGAGGAGCCAGGAGTGAGAGTACACACTCATGTCGAGGAGGGCTTGGAAGTGTGAGGCCTGGATGACTTGGTGCAGGACCACCAGGCACGTCTGGGCCTTCTGAGCAAGAGATGGAGCTACCAAACTACCAAAGGAGCAAAAACACAGAGAATGGCTAGCAGAGAATGGTTGGCACTTAGGATGCCTCTAGGAGATGAAGAAACTATTCCTCCAACATCTTTGGATAAGCATCTCTAGGCCTTTGCCAAAAAGTCAGCCCGGGTCGTCTTGGAAAAGGAGTAAGGCCAACAACAGCTTCTTTGCCTCTGAAACCAAAATAAAAACCTTGGAGAGCCATCTCAGGAACCACCTTGGGAGGCTCTAAATGATACGAAAGAAACATGGGGTAGCTGACAGACAATAGAGCTTCGGTCAAGCCGGCTTGATACTGTATGCTTCCTTGAGCTTCTCCTGGCTAGAGATAAATGTGATACAGTTCCCTTGCAGACACACAGGTCAGGGAAAGGAAAGAGACGTCCAACTTCCTAGTAGTAGGGTGAAGCCACTGTTCCCTCTGATCCAGTGGATAGGAAAGGCAAGCATTTAAGGCTGTTACCTTACTAGCTGAGCCACAGACTCTTTTTGTTGAGACCCTTCTGATAACGGTGGTGGAAGGAAGTGCCCACTTCAGAGCACGGATCCAGTTCCTCAGAGATCTGTAGGGTATCTCTGACAGCAAAGTTAAGTTCCCACTTAGCAGCAGATAGAGATGAGCTTAGCTGATGCTCTTGGTCAGAGTCAGAGGAATACCCAGGAGAAGTAGACCGGGCAGGAGAAGACAGGGATCTTCCTGTCGGAGTGGAGCTGAGAGTAGAAGGCCCTATCTGGGGAGTGCCCAGAGGAAGGGGTGGAGGACCGTGACATATAGGAAGACTTCCAGTTCCAGGGGCCTTCCAAACTAAGATCTGGAACTTTCCGGTGAGATCCACAGGAGCCACCGACTGAGTGGCGATCTGGGAAGGCAGTCGTTCCAAGTTTACACCACTGACTGGCTAAGTCCGATAAGGACAACATGGCCCAGGTACTCAGAAACTTTTGGGAGGGCTGGCTGGCTTGCCAGGACAGTCCCCCAGCCAATGAAACTTTTCAAGGGGGGGGGGCTGGTGGCCAGAAAAGCCCAGGAAAGGAGCAAGCCAGGTTGGGGCCTGGGACTCACGTGCAAATGTAGCCAGCTACTACGCAACCTCAGCAGGTATGCTCGGCAAGGAACTCCAGAGGCCTGGAAAAGGTACCAGAGGGCCAGACAAAGGGGTGCCCATACCAAGGATAGGGAATGGGTGTTCCCCTGACAGAGGCTGCTCGGTAGGAGCAGCCAGAGAGGCTCAGAAGAGCCCCAGAAAAAATGTCCCAGTGATGCACCCCAAAACAAGGACTCTTTTTTTTCCCCTGGAGAGGCGGTTGGGAGCTAGCTGACCCAGCAAGACCATGGTAGGGACTCAGGGGTCCTGAGGTGGAGGAGGAGAGGAGCTGAGGTAAATCTCATACTTTCCAATCTTCTAATCTTTTCATAATTCACCTGACTGGCAACATCAGACCCCCGCAGGGTCACCCCCTCAGTAGACCTCGCATATGGGAGTTGGGTCACCGGATTCTGGCTGCTGATACGGTCAGTGGAGTGGGGACTGGTAGGTGTAGTTTGAGAGCGCTGCATCTGCAGTGGGGTACGACTAGTGTAGTGACCTCAAGACCACCCCCTGTACCTGAAAGAAAAATAAAAACAATATAAGACAGAAAGACCTGAGTCAGGTCTTGTCTGCCTCCTTCAGACACTAGGTTTAAACGGATTCACGTAGAGTGCCTGTGGCAGGGTATAGCCTGGAGGCAGAAACGACAGCTTTTCATTTTCCTAGTGTCTGTCTCCTAGTGGCCAGGTCAATACCTATGGCGCTGTTTCCCCCAGTGAAATAAGCAAGAAATATAAAAGCTCTACATATAAAACTTACTTTGCTACAGCTATGTGTAATTGTTGCTGCACTTCAGATCTCACATTCCCACTGAGGTTTGAAGATAGTTGATCAGTTGTTGATTGAAGAGACTCTATAAGCTGTTGTAGTTGTCTCACCAGAGGCTCTCTCATTTCTTGTTCATTTACTTTTTTGGTCTTAAGATGAGCTTCCAACTGCTGCATATCTGAAATGTAAACACACTATTAAATAAGAACAAACTTTTTTATTCATTATGCAAATGAAATATATACTGCATTTTGGGCAAAGCTAACATTGAGAGTTTATCAATGCCAAGATCAGTTTTTAAATACTGTATATACTCAAGTATAAGCCGAGTTTTTCAGCACAGTTTCTGTGCTGAAAGTGCGCGTAGACTTATATTCGAGTCAATACGGTAATTGAAAATGTCACATGACTGGTCCGCAGTGAAAGACCTCTGTGGGAGGACACTGGAGCAGCGCTGCTGCCAATAGGTTAGTGGTGAGGCAACGCTGTCTCCAGGATCGCCCCAAGATGTTTCCAGAGCATCTTCTCTGCCTTAGAAACATCTTAAGGCGGCCCTGGAGACAGCGCTGTCTCACCACCCACCTACTGTCAGCAGCGCTGCTCTAGCAGCTGCCCACAGTCAGCACCGGGCCTCCGATCCAGTCCCGGCCCCCTTCCCCAGCTACATCACATGCTGGGTGACGTGGCCACGTAAACTCAGGCCCACACCCGGCATGTGTCGATGACGTCTTACTGCGTCTCAGTGCAGGCGGCGTCATCACGCCCCCTACACTGAGACGAGAGAAGATGAGGCATCGGCAGCGGGAGCAATACGAGGTTGGTAAATATGAGAACTTTATGTTTGTTTGTTTTATAATAGGCTACTACCTGCTGGAGTATTCCCAGCAGGTAGCGGCCTATTTACCAACCTCCCCGAGCCTGCTCACTGCCGACCCCCGCTTCACCTTATACTATAGGCCATGGAGGCCGGCAGTGAGCAGGCCAAACCCCAGGTCGCGATCCCATTGCCGCTAACAGTTTTACTCACCTCTCCAGGATCCGATGATATTCCTAGCCCGCTTTGGGCCTATATGGTAATATCCCAGACGTCACGTGGCCCAAAGCCTGTGCTAGCAGTAATAGCCTGTTACTGCTAGCACATGCTTTGGGCCTCTATGGCAACAGGCTGTTACTGCTACTATAAGGCTTTGGGCCTGTATAATAATATCTCAGATGTCTGGGGCATTACTCACTTTTACTATTGAAGGCTTCCAGGCTTGTCATAGCATTGGTTCTATTGCATGATGCCAGAAGCATCTACTAATAGAACTGCTGTAATTTAATAGTATTGCACTGAATAGTATGAGTGATCAGACCCCCTAGGTTTTAAGGTACCTAGGGGGTCTGATCATAAATGTAAAAGAAGAAAAAAGTTTTTAAAAGTATTAAATAAAAAAAAATATATATAAGTTCAAATCACCCCCCTTTCCCTAGATCAGATATAATAGTAAAGAAAAAAAAAATGCCAAATAGCGTTTTTTTTCAACACTTTGCCTCCTAAAAAAAATTTAACAAAGAGTGATTAAACCGTCAGATCTTTCCCCAAATGGTATCAATAAAAAAACGTCATCTTGTCCCACATAAAAAGACGCCGCACTCAGCTCCATACATGTAAATATGAAAAAGTTACAGGTGTCAGAACATTGACACAAATTTTTTTTCTATTTTGCTAAATTTTTCCTTTTGTAAAAGGTATCAAAACATTACAAATACTATATATATTTGGAATCACCGTGTTCGTACTGACAAGTAGAACACAGGTAACGTAATTTTTACCAAACTGTGAACGCTGTAAAAATTAAACCAATATGGTGCAAATGCATTTTTTCTCCAATTGCACCTCATTCAGAATTTTTTTTTCCAGCTTCCCAGTACATATTGAATGGTGTCATTACAAAGTACAATTTGTCCCGCAAACAATAAGCCATCATGTGACTCTGAACTGAAAAATGAAAAAGTTATGGCTCTTGAAATGTGAGGAGGGAAAACGAAAATGTGAAACCAAAAATGGCCAGGTCCTTAAGGGGTTAAAAACCGATCTAGGCAATGATAGACTCCCTTTAACCCCTTTCTGCCATGGGTATTTTTTAAATTTTGTTTTCCACTCCCTCTTCCCCCTTCAAAACTGAAAACTTTTTTTATTTTTCTGTTCTCAGAGTCATAAGGGGTGTTAATTAGTGTTGAGTGAATAGTATTCGAATCCTAGATTCAAAAACCTCCGCTCCCATAGGAATGAATGAGAGCGGCCGATCGCAAAGGGGTTAAGCGCCGGCCGCTCTCGTTCATGCCTATGGAGCGAGGTATTCGAAATTACACTGTGTTCCACATTACTATGCAAAAAGTGTTTAGGAGTGATAAGGTAAGAATTTTTTTGTACGTTAGTTAAGCTCATTGATGGTGATGTGTCAGGGCTCTTTATATCACTGAGAGCAATTGCAGACGCTAGTGCTAATTAGTTTAGCAGGTGTGTCCAATTAAAGGCAAGACTACTTAAGAAGGCTGTCCCACATTATTAAGCAGCCTACATTTTCTGCCAAAATGGGAAAGAAAAACGATGTGTAGGCTGCTGAGAAGCAACAAATTGTAGAGTATTTAGATCAAGGAATGACTACAATCAACATTGCTAAGACACTTCATCGTGATCATCGCACAATCAAGAAGTCTGTAGCATGTAGCAGGTGTGCATGCTGATGAGGGAAAATTGAGGACTCTTTCCAACAAACAATTACGTCAGGTTAAAAGAGTGTTGGGGTCATAATAGCCCCAGAACTTATGTTGTTATAGTTTCAAATTAAATAACAGGCCAAGATCGGCTAAAGCCATCCTTTGGCCTGGAGAACCACAAGACACAGATGGTAGTGTATCAAAATGGATTCTGATGTATTGTTACAGAAAGTTAGCATTTATACAGACAAAAGCAGGTTGGACTTTGACATGATTGGTTATACATAAGCTGTGGTGAGACGGTATAAGTACGTGCTTGTGTGTATAGTGATATCTCTTCAGGATGGCCTGGGGCATATCTGGTGAAGAAAGCCATCACAAGTGGGCTGCAGATAAACGGCTATTGAAAGATGTAGAGTGTCACTTGTATTTGTATTTTCTGTAAGGTATCCTCCTGACAGAAGAATTGGTTTTAGCCCATAGCAAACTTTCTTCAGGTCAGCCCCTAGGTTAGGATATATTATGGTGTACTGACTGACTATGTGATGTCTTGGGCAAAAACATCTGACTAATGTATAGTTTTGAGTTTTCTCCTCCCTCTCAGATTTTAAGTTAGTGGACGGGACCTATTCATTTGAGCCAAGAGATTGATGACACGTGAGAAATCCTCTTGAACCAAGATTTGATGATTCCCTTCAAGTGCTGCTAACTACTAATACTTCTATGAAACTTGAAGGACAGAGTAACTGTACCCATGCTTCACATTGCAAAGAAGTCTCTACACAAACAGCGATGAAGATTCTCCTGATGTTACTGTTATAGATTATTCTGGCGATAAGCCTGCATAGAGCATTTGACAATGAGTGGGACAATAAGTTTTTCTTTAAACATCATATGATCTTGAATGAAGATCTGAATGTGTCAGACTGTAGGATATGTCCTCATAGCCCCATATTAGCCTCAGTCATGTTATATATAGTTGTTTTCATAACACAACAGGAAATGTTTGAAGTAATGATACATAGTATAAGCAAGTGAATGTCAGTAAAGTTGCAGTAATAAGCTTATGTTTATTTTGTTTGAGAAATACAAAGACTGAAAATAACAGGCCAGAACTATGATTGATATTAATTTGGAATACAGGAATATATACGAGGGGAATCTGGGAAGGTCCAGCAGTAGACGTTAAGTCACTGAAGTACCTAAATATGAATTCCTGTATCCAATTATCTCAAAATGGGGGAATTGTTAGGATCACATCCTCCATCTTGTATTTTTGTCAGCCATCTTGTAACCTTTTTCTTATATAAGCTTCATAAGGATGTCAGTTTAGAGTCTAAGAGACCCCTTTAGGGTATAAGGCGTGTGGAATGTTGATGGTTGGTTTATAACTCCTTATCTGTTTGTGGTGATCCTTAGCCACAAACCGGACTGGTCAGACAGCATGTGATCATTATCTCTCTTGCTGTGATATATACATCCAGAATTAGTGTACACATAAATATTGCAGATTCTTCTGTATGTCATGAGAAAGGTCATCCCAGGTTGGAGTATAATAATTCTCTACAACTTCTAATTATTCCAGAATTACAACTAATTCATTAAATGCTCAAAATATATCAGCAGAGAAGGCAAAAACTTTAAGGGATCAATCTATCTCCCCCCTCCCCCGTCATAACAAGAATTTATACACAAAAACACATTACAGAGCAGATATCCGAGTGCCTTCTGATCTACTTAGTCAGATGTCTATCACCTTGTAGCAAACAATGCCGCAGAAATACCACTTTTGTTTTGCAAAACTATGATTTATCTTTACCTGCGTGTACATATTAAGATAGCTCACATGCATTGTCTACCCCTTTATGGTGCCTAATCCCATATCAGAAGGATCAATCTGAATAGAAATGACCAATAACATTGTACAAGTATTAGATACAACTTTTTCACAAAATAATTCCCGATTGTTAACATTCATGGGTTTATAATATAAACTCATAACCAATAAACACTGATTACCTAGTACATGTACATGGTATATCAAGTACATCTCATATTCACCAGAAGACATATATATATATTCAACGATGGAAAGGAACTCATATCTACTTGTCACCACCCTCTATGGGGTTATCAATATCTTCATCTGCTCCCTGTGGAGACTGAAAATGTAACAATACAGACATAGGCAAACAGAGCATGTGCATATAGCAAATACATGTAACACATATGGGCCCATTCACTTCCATACATACATGCAAACTTCACACTGGAGCTCCAGACAACACACACATCCATTAAATCATAAAGAACTTGTCAAGTTTTCATATATTTTGTACAGTGATATATCACTTATTGTCTCAGGATGGACAATCTTATTTTCCTACAAATAATCACAGGGTTAGTTATAATTCCTGCACAGCTGAATATTGAGGAAAAATAAACAAAACGTCATTAGATGGCTTCGTCTTCTCATCAATGTGTATATCACTGAAAAAAATAAACATAATAATGATTATCTAAAATTTATGCCATTAATCCAATTCTAAAGACATTAAATATGATTTAAACAGCCAATACTGATACCAACATTACATATTAATATTTCTGCGCAGTTTTTGAATATTTCCATGGCAAACCCCACTCATCTAATTACCACTTTCCTTTACAAGATTCCAATCAAAGTTTTTACCACTGTAACACACCACAATAATCTTACACAAGTTTTTAAAATCAAACACTGGTATTGTGAAAAACAGCTTACACTATACAGTTACAAATTATTAAACCATATATTCATAATTCTCCATACATTATACCAGTGATGTTACAATGTTACAATCTATCACTGACAACTTAGCCATCTGCTGTCTCCCCTTCCTCTCCTCCTCCCCCTTTTTACTGACTTCTACAGAAGCTTGTATATACTGTATACCTCTGCTGTGGATATACAGAGGACAATAGGAGGTGGGGGAGGGGCCTGACCTTCATTGTGGATTATCCTGACCTCAATTAGAGACACACAGGAGCTTCTGATCTTTTTCTGTCATTTTTCCTTACATAAATGCTTCAACAATCACGGTGTTTTTCAAAGCATTATAGATCTGATTTCACCCAGAATCTACTACCTTGGTGAGTGGTCTGCCACAATATACTTCAGCGGACTCTCCCTATATCTTTATCTAGTCACCACTCATATATAGTGCTAACATCACAATGCAGACCACATTTAACCCTTTAGCTGGACTGTGAGTGGGTGCTCACTATACAGTCCCTTATACTAAGGAAAATATACAAACACTGAATACCTTATTTCTGTAACCATTCGTACTTAATGTTTATCCAACATCTTATCAGCAGTTAATCACCTCCTTTTCTAACTGTTCTTTCCTTAAACTATCTCTTGGGTTGATTTCCATACCGGCTGACTCTGCACTCCCCCCATTCTGTTCTTCAATTAGAGCACATATCCCTTTGTAACTTATGCTCCTGTATCTGTCCTGCATGATCTAATCTCCATTGGTTCCCAAAATTTACTATCAAACAATCCTGATCTTAGGAACCCCTGCTCTCTTAAGGATTTTTATTTATTCTTTTTTTTTTTTTCTTTTTCTCGGGCGGCAACTTCTGCTCTCTCTCTCTATTAGTTCATATGGGGTGTACCCTATCTCAAAGGGTCCCTTCCCCATACTAGCTGATGGCCAGTCAGCTGTGAGCTCCCACCCCTCTAGGGCAATTAAGACAATAGAGGGTCACTCATGACTACTCGAGGGTCATACATATTTCTCCCCAGGGTCACACAGATCGCTCTGGGGGTCATACTGACCTCTCTTAGTGGGATCTCCCAAACAGTCACTCTGTTTTCACTGAACTAATCTCTAATGTACAAGTTTCCGGTATCTGTGCTCAAGGCAAAACCTATTCTGAACACCCCTGAATCTTTACACGTACTTGCTACTCTCCCTTCTGTGCCTCCCTATACACTTTATAACAGATGTATCAATCAAATGACAGCATGGACAGTATACAAAGAATGAGGTATAACATTCCCACCCTGCTACAACAACAAACTATTGGTTCTTCCGAGCTATATAAAAATGGCGTTGATTTTATACTGTATGCAGCACTAACCTCACTTATCAACACACAGGATCCGGGACACGTAGGAATTCAGATTAATTATTTGGTAAAGCAAACGCTTACCTTTCTTTCAGCGCTGATTTATTCATCTGAGGTCCTCCGGGCCCGTCTCCAAATCGGTTGGTGAGTGGATCAGTACACTATCGGCTGCACATCAAACGATCATCAACGCCCTCACGTTGGGCGACAATTTCTGTTGGGGTCATAATAGCCCCAGAGCTTATGTTGTTGTAGTTTCAAATTAAATAACAGGCCAAGATCGGCTAAAGCCATCCTTTGGCCTGGAGAACCACAAGACACAGATGGTAGTGTATCAAAATGGATTCTGATTTATTGTTACAGAAAGTTAGCATTTATACAGACAAAAGCAGGTTGGACTTTGACATGATTGGTTATACATAAGCTGTGGCACATGACTATTGGTTAAGGTCTGCATCTCATTATTATACTCCAACCTGGGATGACCTTTCTCATGACATACAGAAGAATCTACAATATTTATGTGTACACTAATTCTGGATGTATATATCACAGCAAGAGAGATAATGATCACATGCTGTCTGACCAGTCCGGTTTGTGGCTAAGGATCACCACAAACAGATAAGGAGATATAACCCAACCATCAACATTCCACACGCCTTATACCCTAAAAGGGTCTCTTAGACTCTAAACTGACATCCTTATGAAGCTTATATAAGAAAAAGGTTACAAGATGGCTGACAAAAATACAAGATGGAGGATGTGATCCTAACAAGAGCAACTGCCAAAATGCCTTGTCATAGCAGCAGACACGTTTTTAAAGCTGCTGGTGCCTCCAACGTCCCCTGAACAACAAGATGCAGGGTCCTTCAGAGGTTTGCAGCTGCGCGTAAGCCATCCAGTCGACCTCCTCTATCTACTGCACACAAGTAGAAACGGCTCCAGTGGGCTAAACAATACATGAAGACTGACTTCAAAACTGTTTTTGTTCACTGATGAGTGCCGTGCAACGCTCAATGGTCCAGATGGATGGAGTGGAGGATGGCTGGTTGATGGACACCCCATGCAAATACAGCTACAGCGCCAACAAGGAGAAGGTGGAGTAATGTTTTGGGCTGGAATCATCGGGAGAGAGATTGTCGGCCCCTTTAGGATCCCTGAAGGGGTAAAGAGGAACTCCATAATGTATGTGGAGTTTCTCAAACAACACTTCCTGCCATGGTTCAAGAAGAAGAACCGTGCATTCCGCAGCAAGATCATTTTCATGCATGATAATGCTCCATCTCATGCTGCAAATAAAACATCTGCATCTCTGGCTGCTATGGGCATAAAAGGGGACAAACTTATGGTGTGGCCCCATGCTCCCCTGACCTCAACCCCATTGAGAACCTCTGGAGCATCATCAAAAGGAGTGTCTATGATGGCGGGAGGCAGTTCACATCTAAGCAACAGCTCTGGGAGGGTATTCAGTCCTCTTGCAAAACAATTGAAGCAGAAACCATCCAAAACCTGACAAATTCAATGGACAAGATGTATCTTATTTGTTGATATCTGGCATACCAGTGAACTATTTGTAATTCTTACTTTGAAAATTTAATAAAAACCGATTAAACAAAAAAAAAAATTCAATGGACAAGAGAGTTCAGAAGCTCCTTTCGAACAAGGGGTCCTATGTGCAAATGTAACATCACCTAGAATAAAGTGTTAACTTGAAAACTGTTTGATTTCAGTTTGTAATATCCTGCTAAATGCTTATAATTTCACAAATGGCCATTTTTTTGTTCTTTATAAAAATAAAAAGGTTGAAAACTCTGCTTTGCATAATAATTTAGAACTTGCATTTTGAGTGCATTTTGTTTATGTTTTTATTAAAATATACTGTTATCATAGGCCGTTTGTTCAAAAACCTTTCAATTGTACTCTAATAGTTGATGACTGCAATTCATATATGTAATTTTTGAAAATATGAGAAAATATTTGCTTAATAATTTTGAACACAGTGTAGAGTTTCCAATACTATTCGCTCATCTTAGTGTTAATGTTTGTGGGAGAAATTGTTCTTTAAGATGCTACCATTAATTATTCTGTACAATGTACTGGGAAGCTGGAAAAAAAAATTCAGAATGGGGTGGATTTTAAGAAAGTGCATTTGTGTGACTTTCTTATGGGCTGCGTTTTTGGCACCCGTGCCATAGGTTCGCCATCATGGCCCTAAAGTGTCTTGAACCCCAGGGGTGTCTGACCACTAATGCAATGCAATGCATTGCAATGCTTTGAAAAAAAAACCAAAAAAAAACCAGCAATTCTATTGCAGGCTACATACAGTTGAATGATAGGCCTGGGAGACTTCACAAGGCTCCCGGCTCACATGATAATGGAATCCCAGCAACAGAGCTTGCTGGAAAAATAGTGACGCCCATGCAGTGCTGCGAAAAAGATTCCGATGGGATTAATGCCCACCATCGGTGCGGACACCAACCGATACACGGCTATGCCGATAGACGGATACCATAGTTAAACACCGACATCCGCTGTAAGAGGGGATAGAGAAAACCTGAGTTTTCGTTAAAGGATTAACCCCTTAAAAACATAATATAGGAAATCTAGGAACACTGCATTGCAAATACAAAGCAAATACACACAGATAAAACATAGGAACAAAAACAAACAAGTAAAACAACAATATTTGTGCACAATAATCATGAAAATTGATGTCTGTGAATATCATCCAATCCGTTATCACACAAGTAGAGGTAAATACAAGTGTATAGAAAACTTTGTTTCTTACATTGTAAAGTTATGAAATTTGCAACTGTTTTTAGATGTGCGTGTGCAGGTTGTGAGATAAATCATTCCCTCCCACCTGCATTCACAGTGTAAAGAGAGAAAAGAATCCCCCCTCCTTCACTCACTGCGATTCCATCTTACACAAATGTATCAATGAATGTACCTTGCCTAACAACATGGAGTGAACCATAAATTAGCTTGAAGGAAGACACTTAGTGCCAGAAACTTTAGGGGTGCTCAATGCACAGGGATGTGGAGCAACACCCCCTTAAGATTAATTTGCATATGAAGAAAACTGGTTTAATTCAAAAACGGCTGCGAGGATCAAGGAAAGTCAGGAACAAGTTAGTTCAAAGAGAACCTAGATGTCCTGAAACGGGACAATTAGCATAAGCCTCATGGGCTTTTTTGCCTTCCTCTTAATCAGGACTGTAGGGTTATAGGTTGGACTTGATTGACTGTTGTCTTGATGCAACCTCATCTACTACGTAACTATGCAGTGACCAATTAAGTGAAGATTTGAAGCACATACAAGAAGTTAATAAAAGTATGTGAAACATAAGTATGTAAAAAAAACTATAATTTTGCAAACACAGTTTGATTTGAATTTGGTCTGAAGAAAACAAAGGGCTACTTTAAGTATACATTTTCATATGAGTAGTAGAGAAAAATACTTTTAGGGTGCATTCACACTGAGTAAACGCTAACTTATTCTGAACGTAAAACACGTTCAGAATAAGCGGCGTCTAAAGCAGCTCCATTCATTTCTATGGGAGCGGGGATACGAGCGCTCCCCATAGAAATGAATGGGCTGCTTCTTTCACTCCGTGCAGTCCCATTGTAGTGAATGGGGAGTGCCGGCGTGTACGCTCCGGCATGAGCATAGCTTGCCGTATACGCCGGCACTCCCCATTCACTTCAATGGGACTGCACGGAGTGAAAGAAGCAGCCCATTCATTTCTATGGGGAGCGCTCGTATCCCCGCTCCCATAGAAATGAATGGAGCTGCTTTAGACGCCGCTTATTCTGAACGTGTTTTACGTTCAGAATAAGCTAGCGTTTACTCAGTGTGAATTCACCCTTAGGCAGATATAAGTAGAATGCTAGCCAGTTTCAGGTATCCTCTCAGAGAAGAATATTTCTATATGGATATAAATTGACAAGTAAGATTTGTTTCTTGTATTTCAAATATTATAATTGGTACAGTCTCAAGAAAACATTCAATGAAGTATGTGTGTAACACAAATACACAAGGAATTAGGGATGAGCTGAAGTCCCCTTCACAGCTGTTGGTCAGGACTGCTGCTGTGCAGGGAAAAAAACTTCATTTTCAAGTACCGTATATACTCGAGTATAAGCCGACCCCCCTAATTTTACCACATAAAACTGGGAAAACTTATTGACTCGAGTATAAGCCTAGGGGGGGAAATGCAGCAGCTACTGGAAAATTTCAAAAATTAAAATGGTCGGAGTTTTTGGGTGCAGTAGATGCTGGGTGCTGGGGAAGGAGGTGTTTTGGTTGTCTGCCTGTCTGCCCCTTCCCTGAGCTTGAGGACTGTTTTTTTTCCTCCACTTGGAATTCAGCCTGGCTGAATATAGGGTATCTGCAGTGCTCCTATTAACCCCTTCACGACGGAATAGGAGCACTGCAGATACTCTATATTCAGCCAGGTTGAATTCCAAGTGGGGGGAAAAAAAAAAAAAAAACAGTCTCAGGGAAGGGGCAGTTAGACAACTTTGTTTTCCAGCTACAGCGTTTACCGTACACAAAAAAATATTTTTATAGATTGGTAGAGCGGGCGTTTTCGGACACAGGGTTACCTAATGTGTATATGTTTCACAGTATTAGTTTTATATGTGTTCTAGGGAAAAGAGGGGGGTGATTTGAATTGTTTATACTTTATTATTTATTTTTTTTTTACTTAATTTTATTTTATTTGCATTTATTAGACCCCCTAGGGGTCTTGAACCCCAGGGGGTCTGATCACTAATGCAATGCATTACAATGCATTGCAATACATTGCAAAAATCGTCATTTCTTTTGCAGGCTGCATAGAGCAGCCTGAAAAAGAAAAGCACTGCAGCTGGGGAGCCTTTACAGAGGAGCTGAGGGGAATCCCCGGATGCAGGCAGGAGCGTGGACCTGAAGGAAGACCTCTGCCACCGGGCCTGAAAGGGAACTGTGGCCGGCCACCGGCAAAAGCACTGAGGGGAATCCCCGGCAGACTCGGCTGCCTGGATTTCCCCCTCAGCGCTTCTGCCGACGGACGGCTTTTCTTTTGCATGCTGAGGTCTTCAGGTACGTGCTCCTGCCAGGGATCTCTTCTTCAGCTCCGGCGGCCGAGGTACGCGCTCCTGCTGGCAACCGTACCTTGTACAGCGTCCGCTCTCTCCAGGGGCATGGCGGCATCTCCACTGTAACTCCGCCATTACCACTGTAAGAGTTACAGTGGAGGTGCCGATTCTAATGGCGACCGCTCTGGAGCAGAGCTGTCGCCATTATAGCTACAGACTACGCAGCACAGACCCGGCATCCAGACACCAGGGCGGGTGCCGGGCCCGCAGCATCGCCATGGCGATGCTGTTCATCAGCACATCAGCACAGTACTTCTGCTAGAAGGCCCCGGTACTTCTACCAGGAGTGTGGTGATGCTGCGGCCCGGCACCAACCCCCATGTCTGTATGCCGGGTCTGTAACTACGGTATTACCGTAATGACCCGAATATAAGCCGAGGTAGACTTTTTCAGCCAAAAAACTGAGCTGAAATACTCTGCTTATACTCGAGTATATACGGTACTTTGATGATGATTATGATGTCTTCCTTCTGTCTTCTTCTGTTCCTTAGCTGCTATGGACTCCTAGTGTATCTTCTCTTCTCAGCATATGTGTGTCTACTTCTGTAATATATTACTGTGTATTATCCTGTATCTGTATTACTATGCTGCTGTAACATGCTGAAATTTCCCCACTGTGGGACTATTAAAGGATTATCTTAGGCAAAGCTAGATGTTTTGCTATTTATTTCCTGGTAATCGGTGATTAAACTTCTTGATCTCTGTGGCTACAGTGTAGGGTTGAGGTGCATAAGGCGTCCAAAGGAAATCATTCTGGAAACCTAGTACATAACTAAACAAGATTATTACCTGTATCTCATTTGTAAATTTCTGAAATTACAGTGATGAGCCTGCTACCTAACCCTCATCTTGGACTGTTTCTGTCATGTGGCACCCTCAAACTATTTAAAAAGAAAAAAAAAAAGATAATAAAAAACCAAACATACACTCTTGAGTGCCTTGCTTGAAGCTGCTGTTTATTTGCTGGAACATAGACTGACAACCCTTTTCAAAAGCCGGAAGCACAGTATTCTGGAAAGCTTCTCTATAGGCTGTATGAATAGGTACATGAAGTGCATCAGCAACTGCTCGACCAATAGCATCTGTAACATTCTAAAATAAAAAATAAAAAAAACACATTAATAGATAACTGGCATTTTTTTCCTTTTGACTTTCCATGGTCATGTCCATAATTATTATTTTTCAATCAGGATAGTGCTCCAAGGATGACTTTGTAGAAGCTATTTTGCTACACACAAAAGTAAGCATTTAGTTTATATTACCTTTTAGTATTGGCGCATAAACGAAACAAACAAAAAAACAACCACAACAGCATTTGTGCCATATTTATACCGAAAAGATCATTCAGAAAATTAGGAGTGGCCCTGTATATACTTTACATGTTATATTTAGAGATGAGCGAACACCGTTCGATCGAATAGATATTCTCATGTGTCTCATGTCCTCTATTTCTTACATTAAGAGGGAATCGTCATCCCTGGAGACAGAGCTAGCTGAAAAATGTACCCTATCTTCATGTCCTATATGAAAAGGCCTGTAGATCTCAATTTTTTGCTAAGCAACGGTTTTATGAGTTGGGGAACCAGTCTAGTAGCCTATTAGCACATCTGATCCATCAGAACACAGCCTCTCCAGCTATCCTGAAAATTAACTCAGCTGACAGGGTCACTCTCTCGGATAGTGTAGCGATTCGGGACTGTTTCCATTATTATTACTCAGACCTTTACCAAACTCAGTTAAATGCCCCTGCTCTGGAACTGATACAGTATTTGACAGGTGTCCCCTTTCCTACTCTGATGGTGGAGCAACGGGAGTCTCTGAACGCCCCTCTAACCCTTGAGGAATTATCCGCTGCTCTGGCTGATTTGGCCAGAGGCAAATCGCCCGCCCCGGATGGTATCCCAGTGGAGGTGTACGTCCAATACCAAGACATATTGCGTCCTGTCCTATTGAAGTGTTACTAGGCTGCCTTTGTGGCCCGAACTCTACCAGGTTCATTTTATGATGCTAATATTTTTCTTCTTCTTCTTCTTCTTCAACCAGATAAGGATCTGTTGGAGTGTGGGTCATATAGGCCTATTTCCCTTCTCAATCTTGATTATAAATTGCTTAGAAAAGGTGTTGACTAATCGTTTAAATACTGTGATACTTGAATTTGATTCACCTGGATCAATTGTGTAAGTCCACCTCTAATAATCTCAGGACGGGTTCAAGTCCTCTCCCAAATGGGGTCTGCTCTTAAACAAAATTGGGCGGTGGCCTCTCTAGATGCCATTAAGGCGTTTGATTCTGTGGAATGGCCCTTTTTTAACTCCAGGTTCTGAGATGTTTTGGGTTTGGGGAACAATTTATTGATTGGATCAAGCTCCTTTATCTGTTCCCTAGAGCTGCGCTTTCTATTAATGGTGTGCTGTCCCCATTATTTCCGTGCCAAGTTTCAGGTTTGGCAAGCTCTACCCTTGTGAGTTGCCTGTCAGATTAACCTTATAAAAATAGTGGTTCTTCCCAAATGTTTGTATGTTTTAAAACACACTGCTGTACCAGTTCCGGGGCGGTTCTTTAAACAATTGGACTCCTTACTTATAGCTTTTATATGGTGTAGTTTGAGGTCTAAGGTACGCCTCTCTACTCTGCAGAGGCCTAAAGATATGGGGGGATGGATCTTCCCAACATATTTTTGTATTACTTGGCTGGCCAGCTCCGTTATCTGAGGTCCTGGTTATTAACGGGTCACCTACCTGACTCAGAGGCACATTTAGCATCTCACCTGCACATTTCTAGTCTGTGGCTGGTCTTGGAACATCCCCATCTGTATAGAGGTAACCTACTGCAAATTCATGTCTTAGCATCACAGGTTCGGCAGCAGGCTAAGCAAGTGGCGACCTATACTGATGTCCCTATTGAAACCCCGATGTGGGATAATCCGGGTCTGACAGAACTATCTACCCTCCCCGAAGCACAGAGTTGGGAGCAGTTTGGTGTTGTGTCCCTGACTGATGCCTATGACCAAGGGATATTCCGCACCTTTGACTCCTTAAGCACTGAATTTGGTATCCCCTGTGCCAAATTTTATAGATTCCTCCAAATCAGGCATGCCATGTCCACACAGTTTTCCCCGCCTACTGTAACTATTTCTGCATATCCTCTTATAGGGGTGCTTCGATCTCAGGGTTCCCAGGGTCTCATCTTGGCATTGTATGATCATCTCATACGGGTTAAGACGACTAGTCTGGAGGCCCCAGCCTTACTAAGATGGCGCACTCTTATTCCTGATCTAACAGACGAGTCATTTTTCGACCTTCTAGAGTCAGCGCAGTTGGTTTCCCCAGCTGCCAATAACAAACTGATTCAGGTGTATATTCTGCATTAAAGATATCTGACTCCTGCACAAAATGGGCAGATTACCACACCCTGGGTGCATGAGATGTAATGTTATGCATGCTGATTTCTGGCACATGATCTGGGAGTGCCCGCTAATTATAAATTTCTGGTCCGAGGTTGTAAACCTGTTATCATATCTATTGGATACCCCAGTTCCACTCTTGCCTGAAATATGTCTCTTTAGTGTTCTAGATGAGGAGAGGTGGCTGCATCATTGCCGTATCTTTTTACAGCAATCTCTTTCTTATGTAGAAAAACTATTGCCCTGCGGTGGATGGCTCCCCGGCCCCCCTCCCTGTCAATGTGGAGGAAGATGGTGAATTCCATTGTCCCTTAAAATAAAATGATATATAAAGGCAGGTGCTGTCCTCAAAAGTTTCATAGAGTTTGAGGCTCTTGGTGCGATTTTCCCTTGACCCTGTATACGGACCCTTCCTTTCGTGCTGCTCTAAGCGCACTTATTGCCTAGACGCTCAGGGGAAACCATGATTCTTATTTATCTCATTTGTACTGTATTTGGAGCAATGTCTATATATTTGTATGTGCCTCTTTTGTGTTTTCTACACTCTTGCCTTCTGCAGGTTGAATTGCGGTTGATACTTCTTTTGGCTTTTTGAGCCTGGAATTTCTACTGAACGACTTCTGTTTATTGCTCATTGCTACTATGGACTTTGCAGCATTGTTGTTTTTTGGTTCTTAGTTTGTGTACCTTTTGTCATGTATTATGCATTGCGTACTCCTGTCATGTAATCTGTTGTACACTTTCAATAAAATGAGTTTAAAAAAACCCCCAAAAAAACAAAAACACTTTCCAGGCCAAACAGCGGCTTGAGTAAAATTCTGCAAGAGAACCGTTGAACAGAAGGACCAGAGAGTATGATTTTTTTTTTATTTTATTTTTCACTGCCCCTGGCTGATTTATAAGTGGTGCCATTTTTGCCTGTACAACCCCTTTAACTGCTGTATGTCATTATATTACCTGACAACTGCTATTTTTTTTTTTATCATTGCTTACCAACAAGTTAATAGTTTACTTCTTTGTTGGAGTATTTTATACCACAGCAATCAGAAGAAATGCGACCGGATGTTCCAGTGTGAATTTTGTTTTTGCCAGAGGCTGATTATGAACAAATGATATTTCATTCCAACAGACAAGCATTCCTAAAATGCACATAAAATAATTATTTACCTTGGATTTAACCATCTTAGCAATGTTTTCCTTAAGAGATCCTTCAATAGAAGTCAGTTTTGCTCCAATTGTGCTGCCAAGCTGCCCAGTGACTGGATCCAAACTCTTACTGATACCTTTTGAAAAAACAACAACAAATACAAATAATAAATATATACATATACACAGATCATATGCACCTCCATATACACCTAATGCACTATTGAATCCATTGACGACTGGTGCTAAGGTGTCTGTGTCATGTGACATGGGGATCTTAAAAAGATTGCTGCTGTCCATGACCGCATACAATCTTCTAACGTGGGATTGATTTCCCATCTGTAACGCAGATTCCTGCTATTGGCTGATCGATTCTAATGCAGTGGTGCCACCATTCCAATCACTGCAAATTCTCCAGTAGGTAACAACCTATTTATTTTAAAAAAAAAAAAAGCAGAAGGGGCCCCATAAGGTTGTAGGCCCTGTGGCAGCAGCTACAGCGATCCTTACGCCACATGGACTTGCTCTGTGTATGGGTATAGTGAAGAAACCACAAATTTCTATAGATGAGTCTCTGATTCCACCAATAGCTATCTAAGTAAGGGCTCGTTCACATCTGCGTCGCCCTCTCCGTAGTTCAGGTTTCCGTTTCCTGCCTAAAACAGAGGCAGGAGACGGAAACCTGCAGGAGTCTCTCTCACCCATTCATTTGAATGGGTGAGAGAGATGTCCGGCCGTGTGCGGCGGTGAGCGTTTTGCGCTCTCCGCCGCGAAACCGGGTTTTATAATCCGGACACAGAGTTGGACATGCACTACTCTGTGTCTGGATAAAAAAATCCGGTTTCGCGGCGGAGAGCCTAAAACGCTCACCGCCGCTCACGGCCGGACCCGGTCTATGGTTTCCGTCTTCTGCCATGCAGAAGACGGGAACCATAGAATGGAGACATGAACGCAGGTGTGAACCCAGCGTAAGTGGGCAATGAATGACATTAAAATGTATAAACTGTGCGAGAGCAGTTCAGGGTAAAAGCACAAGTTTAGGCTTTATAAAGGAATGGAAACAAGAATTGTGATCCTAGAATACCCTCTAATCGTAGCAGTTCGTGGGAAAATAATTTAAGGATTTGCGGCACCCACTGCTGGGTCAGGGTTGTCAACTATATGTGGATAACTTGTACAACCACTCTTTAGGTGCCTCCGTTCCAGAGAGATTACAGATTGTGGGACAGAGCGCAGAGAGGGCTCCCAGAGATACAGATTGCACCGCCCCTCAGAAGGGGTGAGAGTAGGGCAGTCTGAAATGAGAATATGCTGTTGGTCAAGTATACAGTTGTGCTAAAAAGTTTACACACCCCAGCAGATTTTTTTTGGCCTTTTTTCAGCATTAAAACAAAAACTTTTTCTACACTCATGGTTAGTGGAAGTCATTTATTGTCAAACTTCTATGTTTTCTCTTTTTAAACCATGACAACCAAAAATATCAAAATTACCCTGTTCAAGATTTCACATACCCTGGTGATTTTGGCCTGATAACATGCCCAGAAGTTGACAAGGTTGTCCACGGACATACAGGATAAAGTAGTTGAACTATATAAAACAGAATAGGGATACAAAAAGATATCCAAGGAATTGATAATGCCAGTCAGCGGTGTTCACACTGTGATAAACAAATAGAAACTCAAGGGCTCTGAAAAACCAAACCACGGCCAGGTAGACCAACCAAAATTTCTACCACAACTGCCCGGAAAAGTTTTCGAGATGCAAAGAAAAGCCCAAACCTAATATCAGCTGAAATATAGTAATCCCTGAAAACTATCGGTGTGGCTGTTTCAAAATGCACATTAAGGAGGCACTTAAGAAAAATGGGCTGCATGGTCCAGTTGCCAGAAGAAATCCATTACCGTGCAAATGCCACAAAGGATCTCACCTTCAATACGCCAAACAGCACAGAGACAAGTTAATTTGGAGTGATGAGACCAAAAAAAATGTTTAAACTTTAACATAAATGTTACAACAAGGCCTGTGATTAAAGGAACACCATTCTATGCTGGCTGCCCCTCACCAGTAGGCATTGCATTCGCAGTAGCTTGGCCGCGGCCTGGGCCCCTAGCTGGATTTCCACGCCCCCGTCCTCTTCCGCTAGCTTACGCATATCAAGATTTATACAAACGTAGTGTATTGCAAGTATACGCGGTATATATTTTGACCGTATAGCAAATACGGTCTATACTGTGTGACAAGTATACCCATTGCTTCAAACCCGTATGGGACAGGTATATTGGGCGCACAAAAAGATGTACAGTCATGACAAAGTTTTGAGAATGACACAAATCTTCTTTTGTCACATGATCTGCTGCCCTCTGGTTTATGTGTGTCAGATGTTTTTATCACATACAGAAATAGAATTGCAATCATATTATGAGTAACAAAAGCTTATATTGACAGTTAGAATGAGTTAATGCAACAAGTCAATATTTGCAGTGTTGACCCTTCTTCTTCAGGTCTTCTGCAATTCGCCCTGGCATGCTCTCAATCAACTTCTGGACCAAATCCTGACTGATAGCAGTCCATTCTTGCACTATCAATGCTTGCATTTTGTCAGAATTTGTAGGTTTTTGTTTGTCCACCCGTCTCTTGATGATTGACCACAAGTTCTCAATGGGATTAAGATCTGGGGAGTTTCCAGGCCATGGACCCAAAATCTCTCTGTTTTGTTCCCTGAGCCATTTAGTTATCACCTTTGCTTTATGGCAAGGTGCTCCATCATGCTGGAAAAGGCATTGTTGATGGCCAAACTGCTCTCGGACGGTTGGGAGAAGTTGATCTTGGAGGACATTCTGGTACCATTCTTTATTCATGGCTGTGTTTTTAGGCAAGACTGTGAGAGAGCTGATTCCCTTGGCTGAGAAGCAACCCCACACATGAATGGTTTCAGGATGCTTTACAGTTGGCATGAGACAAGACTGGTGGTAGCACTCACCTCAACTTTTCCGAATAAGCTGTTTTCCAGATGTCCCAAACAATCGAAAAGGGGAATCATCAGAGAAAATGACTTTACCCCAGTCCTCAGCAGTCCACTCCCTGTACCTTTTGCAGAATATCAGTCTGTCCCTGATGTTTTTTCTGGAGAGAAGTGGCTTCTTTGCTGCCCTCCTTGAGACCAGGCCTTGCTCCAAGAGGCTCCTCCTCACAGTGCGTGGAGATGCACTCACACCTGCTTGCTGCCATTCCTGAGCAAGCTCTGCACTGCTGGTAGCCCAGCAGCTGAAACACTTTTAAGAGACGGTCCTGGCGCTTGCTGGTCTTTCTTGGGCGCCCTGGAGCCTTTTTGCCAACAATGGAACCTCTCTCCTTGAAGTTCTTGATGATGCGATAGATTGTTGACTGAGGTGCAATCTTTCTAGCTGCGATACTCTTCCCTGTTAGGCCATTTTTGTGCAGTGTAATGATGACTGCACGTGTTTCTTTAGAGATAACTATGGTTAACAGAAGAGAAACAATGATGCCAAGCACCAGCCTCCTTTTAAAGTGTACAGTGGTGTCATTCTTACTTAATCATGACAGATTGATCTCCAGCCCTGTCCTCATCAACACCCACACCTGTGTTAATGGAGCAATCACTGAAACGATGTTAGCTGGTCCTTTTAAGGCAGGGCTGCAATGATGTTGAAATGTGTTTTGGGGTATAAAGTTCATTTTCTAGGCAAATATTGACTTTGCAAGTAATTGCTGTTAAGCTGATCACTCTTTATAACATTCTGGAGTATATGCAAATTGCCATTAGAAAAACTGAAGCAGTAGACTTTGTAAAGATTAATATTTGTATCATTCTCAAAACTTTTGGCCATGACTGTATACATGGTATCTATTTTGAGCGTATGTGAAGTATGGTCTATACTGTATGGCAAACAGACCCCTTGCTTGACTCTCGTATGCGACAGGTATATTAGGCGCACAAACCGATGTATATACGGTATCTATTTTTAGCGTATGTGAAGTACGGTATATACCGGATGGAAAGTATAGCCCTTGCTTGACACCCGTATGGGATAGGTATATTGGGCACACAAAGGGACGTATACAAGCGTAATCTTTTGCAAGTATACAGGGACGGTATATATGCGCAGAGAAAATAAGGTATATACTCTGTGGGAATTTTAGACCTTGCTTCACACTCGTATGGGACAGTTATAATGGGCGCACAAACCGATGTATACAAGCGTAGTGTATTGCAAGTTTACACAGTATTTATTTTGAGCATACAGCAAGTAAGGTATATACTGTATGGCAAGTATACACCTTGCTTCACACCCGTATGGTACAGGTATTGTGCTGTTTCATCTAGATATAATCACGGTAGTTCATACATAGATTGTATTCTTTGTAAACCTTGCTGCCACCTGCTGTCCTTTTTCTGTATGACACCCTGTAGTTAATTAATTCTGTACATGCCTTCGCTTCCTGGTTCAAGGGTAACTGTTTCCTGTTTTCACTTCTCACTAGTCTCCATTTTCTCTGGGAGACACATCCTTGGACTGAGCAGCAGAAGGCATCAGTTTTCGACCACACATACTTATCACAAACTTGTTGTTACACCTGTATTCCTGGAGAAGTGCTGCATTACCATCACATGCTGTATGTCCAGTCTTCCAAATAAACAAGCCTGAACTTCACCATTCCTGATGTGCATAATCTCTCTGGACGCTGAACAACATGGTCCTGTCTGCCCTGCATTGAGGAAACAAAGGTAGGACCTCTCCCAGCCCCTATCCACCTGCCACATCTTCATTCGCCTCATGTGGGGACAGAACAGTCGAAAACTGCTTTGAAGCCCGGCCCCAACCTGTAGTAACCCCTCTGCCTGCCCATATACCACAACTCTGCTCTGCTAAGAAACTGTCTGCAGTGTCACCCTAGTCTGCACCGTGTATAGAGACTCTCTGTATGTTATACAACATTGCTGCAGATTGTCGGACTGCAAAACCCCACGATTCTCCAAAACAGCTTGGGAATCTTGTCAGAACACCTTAATTAAGCCGCACTGCGATTTCCAGGCCCCAATTCAAAAGTCCAGTTTCTTAAAGAGACAGCGCACCTTAAACCAAAATGGCCAAAAAGGACTCTGCATTGTCTCCCAGTGTCGAAACAGAGCAAATACAGCCCGATAATACTTACCATGAAGAACGGGAAGTAGAGTCAGCACCAGAAGCAGGCCAAGACTCACAACCTGTACGCTCTCTTAAGCCAACCGTAAAGGTCCTTGAGAACTACCGTTACATGAAGGATGAGTTCAATGACAACCTGCATGACCTATGGGAACGAATCACCTCCCTCATGTCAAGCATCCAACGCCACAAAAACGACGCCGCTAGTCAACAGGACACTATAAAACGGCTAGATGCGACCCATGGAAGGTAGAAGAGGTTATCCACAAGGTACGCTGCCTTCCTAAAAGACTCTAATATTGACGAAGCCTTATCAGCGCTAAGCAAAGCAGATTCCACAAACAGAGAAAGGGACGCTGCTGTGCAAGACGCCAAAGATAAAGCAGAGCTCCGTATCACTTATCTGCAAGAAGCTAGATCTAACAGGTCAGGCTCATCCAAGCACTCTTCTCGATCATACAGATCATCCTGCTCAAGAACTTCTGCCCTCAGCGACAGAATTCTAGAGGCCCGTTTAAACGCAGAGCGATCTAAACTAAGAAATTCCTATGCAGAAAAGAAAGCAGAGGCAGAAGCCAAGAAAGCAGAGGCAGAAGCCAAGAAAGCAGTGGCAGAGGCAGAAGCCAAGAAAGCAGAGGCAGAAGCCAAATCAAAGATCCTTCAAACAGAAATGGAGGAAAAAAATCGCATTAGCTGAAGTAACAATACTCGAGCAAGCTTTGAAGCAAAACCTCGACCCAATTTGCCTACCACCACTGGAAGAAGATGATCCAGCTGTTCGTACCAGTGTCTATGTACAGAGACAGATATCTGCAGCACATGCCTTCTCCAATGACATTCTACCCAACAATGTGGAAACATCCAAGTCAGCCCAACCAGTGTGCCAGTGTTACCCACAGCATCTGCAGAGACCCAAGACCAATGCCATAATGTGTCCCCTCAGGAGCAGCAATCATCACAAGACGCATTCCAGCCCATCTCCACAGTTCAAGCCGCAGTCATCGAAATCTCCAGAGGTTAAACCACAGCTCAAACCTGCAGCGACATCATTCTACCCGGGAGCGATTCACCCTTTCACGCCACACAGCTTATACGCCCAAGGAGCACCACAAGCTAACACGGCAACAAGGAGTGAAGGATCAGACATGTCTGAATTTGCCAGGTTTATGGTGAGCAGAGAGCTGATCAGTACCAGCCTCTCAAAGTTTGATGATTGTGTAGAGAACTACAGAGCCTGGAAGGCTACCTTCAAGGCCGCCATTGCTGTCCTCAACCTATCTGCGGAACAGGAGCTCGACCGTATGGTTAAATGGTTGGGTCCTGACTCCTCAAACCGTATCAAAAGTCTTCGGACTGTCTATGTGGGGCAAGCAGAATCAGGTCTCGCCGCCGCCTGGCTAAGACTCGAAAGAACCTATGGTAGCGCTGAAGCCATAGAAAGGTCCCTATTCAAGAGACTGCAAAATGTTCTAAGGATCAACCTTAAGGAAGCCCACAAGCTTCTGAACTTGAGTGATCTGCTTATGGAGCTGGAACTTGCAAAAAAGGATCCTCGTCTGTCTGGATTGTGCTACCTAGACACCGCCCATGGGGTGAACCCAATCGTCTCAAAGCTGCCACATAGTCTGCAAGAGAAGTGGGCGGTATGCGTCTCCAGGTACAAACAGTCACATGATGTCACCTTTCCTCCATTCATTCAATTCTGCAAGTTCATCGACGAGCAGGCCCAAATGAGGAATGACCCTAGCCTAGACTTCCTGGAGTCTAACACCGCAGCCACAGCAACATCCTCACCAAGGTATGAAAGCGTCACAAATAAACGCAAGGACTTGAAGAACAGTGTAAGTGTCAGAAAGACTAACCTGCCACTACCTGCGGTACCCACTGATAAACAGCACACTGTTTCCTCAAGAGATAAATCTTTCAATCGTGAGTGCCCCATTCACAAAAAACCACACTCGTTGACCAAATGTAGAGGCTTCAGGTCCAAAACTATGCTGGAGCGCAAGAAAATACTCAGTGAACTTGGGGTGTGTTTCAAGTGCTGCGCCTCTTTAGAACACATGGACAAGGACTGCAAATCTGCCATTAAGTGTGAAGAGTGTCATACTGACAAACACCCGTCAGCTTTGCATCCAACCTCAGCCACCAGCGATCCAGCAGTCGCAGTTATCTCTAGTCTGGCTACAAGCCATGGCGGGGAGCCACAGGCTAACACCAAGTCTACCACAGCGGTCTCCTGCTCATGCTCAGAAGTATGTGGGGAGAGCCAAAGTGATAAATGTTGTGCTAGGATATGCCTAATAAGAGTTTATCCAGAAGGGCAACCAGAGAACGCAGTAAAAATGTATGCCATCATTGACGATCAGAGCAATCGATCCCTAGCTGGACCCAAGTTCTTTGAAGCCTTTGGAATCAAAGGACCAGCGATGCCCTACACTCTGAACACTTGCTCAGGCCGTATAGAAACTAGTGGCAGGAGGGCACAAGGTTTCATCGCTTCTCCCATCAATGGAGGCGTAGAAATACCCCTACCTACCTACGCTAATTGAATGCGATCAAATACCAAACCAAAGGGATGAGATTC
Source organism: Leptodactylus fuscus (assembly GCF_031893055.1). Lineage (NCBI taxonomy): Eukaryota > Metazoa > Chordata > Amphibia > Anura > Leptodactylidae > Leptodactylus > Leptodactylus fuscus. The sequence continues at coordinate 38,317,427 of NC_134271.1, forward strand.
CTACCCCAGAAGCTGCGTTCCATCAACCACAGACGCTGAAATCCTACTTCTGCTTGGCAGAAACAACTTAAGGATACATAAGGTCCGCCAACAGTGCAATGGGCCGGACTACGCCCCCTACGCACAGAGACTCGACTTAGGGTGGGTAATCATAGGAAATGTGTGCTTGGACCGAACAAGTGTTGATTTCCTTTAAGACCTACGTACGCCGGGACAGACGAACTACTTTCTGCAAACCATGCCCTCGTCACTATGATGTGAAAGAGAAGCCTCCAGATCCCGTACAACTACCTGATGCCATTCCTTCTCCCTATGCAGACAACTTGGGAAAATCAGTGTTTCCTACAACTAAGGATGACAACAAGGTAGCCCCATCAATGGAAGACAAGGAATTTGTCAGGATAATGGACAATGAGTTCCTTAAGGACAAGACTAATCACTGGGTTTTTCCCTTACCCTTCCGAGCCACCAGGGTAAGACTCCCAAACAATCGTGAACAAGCCTGGTCTAGATTCAACTCCCTCCAGCGTACACTTAGCAACAAACCAGAGATGAAAGAGCACATCACCTTTATGAGCAAAATATTCCGGAATAACCATGCGGAGCCAGCGCCTCTCAAAGGAAAATGAGGAGTGCTGGTACCTACCCTCATTCGGAGTGTATCACCCACAGAAACCTAAGCAAATTGGAGTTGTCTTTGATTCAAGTGCCAAACATCAAGGCGTATCTCTCAACGATGTCCTCCTCACAGGTCCTAATCTAACAAATAACCTAGTAGGAGTGTTGATGAGGTTCCGGAAAGAGCCAATTGCCATCACCGCTGACACTGAACAGATGTTTCACTGTTTCATAGTCAGAGAGGACCATAGGAATCTCAGGTTCCTGTGGTACAAGGACAATGACCCCAGCAAAGAGATGGTGGAGTATCACATGAGGGTGCACGTATTCGGGAACAGCCCTTCCCCCGCAGTGGCAACCTATGGCCTGCGGAGAACCGCACAAGAAGGAGAGTCTGAATATGGAATAGACGCCAGAGACTTCGTAGAGAAAGACTTCTATGTAGATGATGGACTAAAATCTCTACCCACAGAAGAAGCGGCGATCAACCTACTCAAGAGGACCCAAGGTATGCTGTACCGAGCTAATCTTAGACTGCACAAAATTGCTTCAAACAGTCCGGCTGTCATGAAAGCCTTTGAGTCGAGTGATTACGCTCCAGTATTCAAGGACATAGACCTGGGATCAGATTGTCCGCCTGTGCAGAGAAGCCTAGGCTTGAGGTGGAACCTGTCAGCCGACACCTTCAGTTTCCAAATAAACTGCGCAGATAAACCATTCACTAAACGTGGTGTCCGGTCAGTGGTGAATAGCTTATACGACCCGCTGGGATTCGTAACACCAATAACCATACAAGGTAAATCTCTTCTGCGACAACTTTCCGAAACAGTCAAAGACTGGGATGCCCCACTTCCCCCTGATAAGGAATCAAAATGGGAAACCTGGAAGCAATCTTTGTGTGCCTTGGATGAAATCCATATACCAAGATGTTACGCCAGAACCTCACTCGCTGCTAGCACTAGAAGGGAACTCCATGTGTTCTCGGATGCATCTATGGAGGCCATTGCAGCAGTTGCCTATCTGAAGGTAATGGGATCCGACAATCAAGATCACATTGGGTTCGTTTTCGGCAAAGCTAATTTGGCTCCCAAGCCTGAACACACTATTCCCAGGCTTGAGCTCTGTGGGACCGTGCTTGCAGTAGAACTCGCAGACTTTATACAGAATGAGCTGGACGTCAACATAGACAATGTACAATACTACAGTGACTGTAAGATTGTCTTAGGTTACATCTACAACCAAACAAGGTGCTTCTATGTGTACGTCAGTAACCGCATCGAGAGAATAAGGAGATCTTCCAAGCCCGAACAATGGCACTATATCCCATCCGAACTTAATCCAGCTGACCATGCCACTAGACGTAGGTCTATAAGTTCCTTTGCTAACTCTTCTTGGCTTTCAGGTCCTAAGTTTCTGTTGGAACAGAAGGGAAGTGAAGGTGTTCAGGAAGTCTTCAGAATTCAGGATCCGGATGGCGACCCAGAAGTCCACTCCGAGGTTAGTGCTTTGACCATGAACACTAAAACAACCTCCAGCCTCGGTTGCCAGCGCTTTGAACGCTTCTCCAATTGGATGAAACTTGTCAAGTCTATAGCAAGGTTAGTCCACATTGCGAGATCTTATAACAACTCACATGGAGACAAAGACTGTCACGGTTGGCATGTTTGCCATAAACCACTCTCTACCAAGGACATTCCGGTAGGATGAACCATGAACAGAACACTACCCTAGCACTTCGTTCATTGGATTACAACTGGGTCGGAGATAGTTTGGCCTAGTGCGGCTTCTCCGATCCGAAGATGGGTATCTTTGGATTATCTCAGGAGCTGCCTGTCATCTACCTAGTTGGAAGTTATTATTATGTTGCATGCATATTTTTGTTTCGTTTTCTAGGTTATTGAACTTTAAAAAATATATATAGTGAAATCCCTTACGGAATTTCAGACGGGGAGTGTGCTGTTTCATCTAGATATAATCATACCGTTCATACATAGATTGTATTCTTTGTAAACCTTGCTGCCACCTGCTGTCTTTTTTCTGTATGACAGCCTGTAGTTAATTAATTCTGTACATGCCTTCGCTTCCTGGTTCAAGGATAACTGTTTCCTGTTTTCACTTCTCACTAGTCTCCATTTTCTCTGGGAGAGACATCCTTGGACTGAGCAGCAGAAGGCATCAGTTTTCGACCACACATACTTATCACAAACTACACTTCTAAGTAGTTGCTCACACTTGCTGTACCATCCTGCTCGTTACACCTGTATTCCTGGAGAAGTGCTGCATTACCATCACATGCTGTATGTCCAGTCTTCCAAATAAACAAGCCTGAACTTCACCATTCCTGATGTGCATCATCTCTCTGGAAGCTGAGCAAGATGGTCCCGTCTGCCCTGCATTGAGGAAACGAAGGTAGGACTTCTCCCAGCCCCTATCCACCTGCCACATCTTCATTCGCCTCATGTGGGGACAGAACAGGTATATTGGGCGGATGCTCCAGTGTTTGGGCATCAGGATACAAATTGTTCTGGTAGCTCCTGGGAGGGGCAAGGGTGGGAAAACTCTGCTGAGAAGATTGGGCATGTTGGGAGGAAGGAGGGGCAGACTCTTGGGTATGAACAAGAATGGAGGTAGTGGCTGGTGGAAAAGCCGCTGGAAGCATTATCCGCTAGCCATTGTAACACCTGTTCCTGGTGCTCGGGCCTCGTCAGCCTTGTAGTCTGCGTCCTGCTTAATGCAGCTATCAAGTCAGGGATTGAGATGAGCGCATGCTAATGTTTAAATTTGTGTTTCTGTCCATATTAATGCAGAGGAAAGAAGGTTTCCAAGTATTTTCCCACTTTCATAGAGGTTCTATTGAGTGTGGAAAGTGTCTAGTTGATAGGCTGTGATAGTAGGGTAATACTGGGACTTGGGCATGTTAGATGCCCCCAGACATGCTTCCCCTGCTGTCCCAGTTGCATTCCAGAGGTGTTGGCATCATTTCCTGGGGTGTCATTGTGGACTTGCTGACTCTCATAAGTCGAATAGTGGTTTCCCCTAAAACGAGCATTTTTTCCCCATAGACTATAATGGAATTCGATATTCGGTCGAATATTGAGGGGCTACTCGAAACAAATAAAATACTCGCTCATCTCTAAACTGGAGAAATTATTTTTTTCTAACTGACAGCCAGATTCATATAAGTTTAATGAAAAGCCTGGGGATTCAAAATGGTCAATTCACCCACTGAGGAATTCCTTAAGGGGTCTAGTTTCCAAAATGGGGTCACTTTTAGGGATTTCCGCTGTTATGGTACTTCTAGGGTTCTGCAAATGCAACATGGTGTCTAAACACAATCCTAATAGTAATTACTGCACCAAAATCCATAAAGGTGCTCTTTCATTTATGAAAACTATTTGAGTCAAATTGCAAAGAAGGGCCATACATGGGATGTTTCTAAAAACTGCAGAATCAGATTAATAAAAATTATGGTATGTTTTGCTGTTAATCATGTCTTTGTTACAGGAAAAACTAGTTGAAATGGATTAACAAAGTTCCTATATACTGTTTTGAACAACATCCTGGAAAAGTAAAAGAATATAAAAAAAATAATGGCAATTTAACATAGACATATGGTAAATGTTAGGATTTTGTGTCAGATGACTGTGTGTTTACCATGACAGAAACTTTCAAAATTCATAATTTTTATATACCATATATACTCGAGTATAAGCCGACCCAAATATAAGCCGAGACTCCTAATTTTACCACAGAAAACTGGGAAAACTTATTGACGCTAGGTTCACACCTGCGTTCAGCCTTCCATTCTGTGCTTTCCGTCTTCTACATGCCAGAAGACGCAAAGCACAGACCGGGTCCAGCCGTGAGCGGCGGTGAGCGTTTTATGCTCTCCGCCGCGAAAATGGATTTTTTAATCCGGACACAGAGTACTGCATGTCCGACTCTGTGTCCGGATTAAAAAACCCGGTTTTGCGGCGGAGAGCGCAAAACGCTCACTGCCGGACAGCTTTCTCACCCATTCAAATGAATGGGTGAGAAAGTCTCCTGCAGGTTTCCGTATCCTGCTCTGTTTTATGCAGGAAACGGAAACCTGCACAACGGAGAGGACAACGCAGATGTGAACGAGCCCTGACTCGAGTATAAGCCGAGGAAGGGGGGGGGGGGGGATGGGGAATCCACCATTGCAGATAAAAAGTCTGGTCATGTGCATTGCAGCTTAGTAACTCCATGTGCCTCATAGTAATAGCAGTTAACCCCATCATGTCCCTCACATTAACCTCCTGTGTGCCTCACATAAGAGTTACTGACATGTAGGACATATGGAGGTAATAATTAGGTATCTTCATAATTAAGGTCCTTCATTAGTACCCTCATGTGTCTCACATATTAGTAACCCTTATATGGGGCACACAGGGGTTAATATGAGGGACATGACGGGGTTAACTGTTATTAATGTGAGGCACATGGAGTTACTGAAACTAAATTAATAACCCCAAATGCCTGACATTAATAGGTAGTAACTAAAGGAAGGTACCTGTGTGGTACCTGTATGTTAAATCCTAGTGTGCTAAAGGACCTCTGATGACGTCATGACCATGTGATCGAACTCTGGTGTGGGTGGAGCTACTAAGATTTAGACTCAGCCTTATCTGCAGATGTTACTTACCAGTGGCTACAGGACCTTTAATGACATCACAGTCACGTGACCTCATGACAAGCCAATCACAGGGCAGTAGCACTAAAGGACCTCCCCATTCCAGCTCCTGTGCTCCATGGACCCTGACTCGTGTATAAGCCGAGAAGAGCTTTTTCAGCATGAAAAATGTGCTGGAAAAGTCGGCTTATACTCAAGTATATACGGTAATTCTCAGTAAAATTCCCTTTTTTTTTAACAGTAAAAAATATGCAAATCTAATCTCCTGGATGGAATTAGCACTCTGTACACCACCCTATAGAGGGCGGCATCCTTAACATCATGAACGACTCAGTTATAAAAAGTCTTTTAATCATAATGTGGATTTAATTGCTAAATCAGTATTTCTGTCCCAAAAGGAGTAGATTCCCAACTATGGACAGCGCTGTTTCGGCCTATTGGGCCATCCTCAGCATAGTGTAGGGATACTGATTTAGCAGGGTGAGAGACTATAGACCAGGGTGGTGTACAGAGTGCACTCTGTTCTCCTAATTCCATCCAGGAGATTAGATTTGCATATTTTTTACCCATAATCCCTAGCGGAGCAGGAATGACTTGTAAGTCTCCGTACTGCCTATGTAGGCGAACACTCTCCCTAATGTGGACGAGTGCCCCCATACCCTGGTCTATAGTCTCTCACCCTGCTAAATCAGTATCCCTACACTATGCTGAGGATGGCCCAATAGGACGAAACAGCGCTGTCCATAGTTGGGAATCTGCTCCTTTTGGGACAGAAATAATGATTTAGCAATTAAATCCACATTATGATTAAAAGACTTTATAACTGAGTCGTTCATGATGTTAAGGATGCCGCCCTCTATAGGGTGGTGTACAGAGTGCACTCTGTTCTCCTAATTCCATCCAGGAGATTAGATTTGCATATTTTTTACCCATAATCCCTAGCGGAGCAGGAATGACTTGTAAGTCTCCATACTGCCTATGTAGGCGAACACTCTCCCTAATGTGGACGATGCCCCCATACCCTTTTTTTAACAAACACACACAAGATTATAAAGACATACAATGTGTTATGGAAAAACTACCTTGGAATCAACCAAGATAGGTAAATGCATTATGAAGCTATTCTCACACAAAGTAAAAGATGTCATATTTGAAAAATGGTGTATGAGCAATAAAGCCCAAACTACCCTGTGTCATTAAGGGGTTAAGGCACCTATTCATTAAATACTGATTCTGTAACAATATTTTTGATTTTGTTATGGCCATTGTTCAGTGCTACCATGACTTGGGGCAAAAAGCTCACTAGAAACTATGTAATGGAAATGATTGAGAGTGTAGGCATGTCTCCATGCTCATAACTGATTTGGGTATAATCACTTAAGAGACTATGTTCTCTGCAAAGAAAAACAAAACAAAACATTGTACTCCTTTACATTTAATACACACTGAAAGCAAATGCCATCATGTTAAGACACGCATCAGGGGATCTAGGACTTTAAGCACACACAAAGGATATGTACCAGAGGAATATGGATCTCTTGTAGGAAATAATGCCAGGTTAGCAACCCTTCTTTAAATAAATCTAAAGGGCCTGATGATGTAGCGGGTGAAGAGATGAGTAAGGTAGATTACTCATACTGGGTATGTCACTAAGGGAAACTTTGGTTGATAAAAGTCATACATGGATGTTGGATAGGAAGGTCAGGCTTGCAATCTCCGTAAAGTTTAGGTCTGAGTGGGCTTGGAACGTTCTTCCAAACTCACCGAACCATGCCCTTAGGGACCCTGTTTTGTACTCTGAAGCAGTGTGATGTTGAAACAGAAATATATTGGTATGCTGATGCACTAAGATTTCTCTTAATTGGAATGAAGGGGCTAGGATCTGAAAAAAAACCCAAAACCCTAGGATAATCCCTCCTCCTTCAAACTTTATAGCTGGCACAATGTGGAAGGCCATTACCCCCTTTCTGACATAATATAATACAGCAGACACCATGCGCTAATGCCCACGTTAGGTCCCCACAGTGATCGAAGGCATTAACCCTTCTGGTGCCTCTGTCAAAGCTGACCGAGGTGCCATTCTGCTGGTGATCCAGGGCTGCATTGTAAAAGGCAGTGATTTTCTTTTGCAGGCTGCTCTATGCCAAAGAAATGACGATAGCGTTGTAATGCATTAGTGATCAGACCCCTTGCAGTTCAAAACTGCAAAACTGCAAAAAAAAATATATATATATATATATATATATATATATATATATATATATATATAACAAAAATTTTACATTCATATCACCTAGAACACATAAAAAAGCACTTACACCGTTTCATCCTATCATCTTATAACTGTTATGATGTAAGGCTTGAATGCAGTGGCTGAGCCATGGAAACCCCCTACTACCAAGATACTGATACAGTTTTTTGCATTGATGTCTGTTTGCAACTCAGCAACCCCAACTCTTTCACTTTACATTGTTTGTCACTTCTTGAGTTACTGCAGAATCTAAATGCTATAAATTTTCACTATCAAAAGTAACAACTGATCATCGAGCTTCTAGGAGTGAAGACATTTTAAAAGTGACTTGTTGCAATGATGGAATCAGATGACAGTACCAGGTTCAAATTCAGTGATCCCTACAGAATGACTCATTCTTTAACAAATGATTGAAAAAGCAAACTGCATGGTTAGACACTTGATCCTATACACCAGTGGCCACAAGACTTGAATGAATGAAACAAAACATACTTATGAACATATAGTGTACCTATAGTCAATAAAACTACCGGTAGTTTATTATTATTTTTCATCACTATTTCTTCAAGTTTTGCTTAGTCAAACAAAAGAAAAAAAATGAGGAAAATACACAAAACAATTATACTTACACTGAGGAACAGACTTCTTAAACTCTTCCCGGACTGTTTTATCAAGTCTACTGCTGAGTGAGCCAGAAAGAGAATGAGTAAGCTGCTGGGAGAGGAAATCTTGTAGCTGAACATTTCTCTGTTGTCCTTCACTTAGGATTCTATCTAATCTTCTTTCTGGAATAGCAGTAGTTAAGGGATCATTTTCAAAGCCTAAATGGCAACATTGTTTATCAGAAAAGGTTGGGAAAACCATTATCACAACATACTCCATATTTAGAAACCATTATTAGTAACAGGTATACATTGACCCTTTTCTTGCCAAGCACGTAGCTCTACATCCTCCCAGGGTGTAACTTCTCTAGTGGAGGACGCAGCTGCTACATCCTTACTTCTAAAGCCCATATCTCTGGACCTCCTTTGGGTTATGAAGATAATTTTAGATTAATTTTAAAGATGAGAATCTCATCTTTAAAATGATGCCAAGGTCTTTGTTAACCCTTAACGTGCCAAAGGGATTCACTGTTGAAAACGCTATTCGGGATTGAGATCACATTGAAGATCTCCATTAACGAGACATCAATTTGCTTCATATCTATAAGGGCTGTTATGAAGAACTTGGTATCATTTTAAAGATGAGATTCTCATCTTTAAAATGAATTTAAAATTATATTCATAGGCCAAACGGGTCCTGAGATACAGGAATATAAAGTGCCCCACCTCCTTTGTCTCACGAAGCATCAGTGAACTGTAGCAGAAGGAGAGAGGGAAGGAGCAGCCCTGCAGCGTGCACAGAGAAGAGAAAGCTTTCTCATCAATGTGCATAACCTGTATATGACACTAGGAAGGGTGGTGAGCCGAGACTTTCATCCTTTTTAACCCCGCTCATGCCAGAGTGCATACTATACTTTTGCTCTATTATTGTCACATACAAGTATAATGTAATTTCCCCCTGAGCTTTACTAGTGGGATATTCTTACGCAATACTCTCTAAACATAACCAGGGAGTTTATTGGCGCTGTGACCCAGACATTTACCATTGTCCAGGTCGCAGCGCCAAAAAAAAGTCTCACCAAACACTTACACAACACATACACAAAATCATAAAAAAGTTTACATTTCACCCAATCCCTGTTCTGTCCATACCTGAGCTTTCTACAGTAAAATATGTCTCTAACGATGTCCTTTACACGCTAAAATAATAGTAATAACTATCATCACTAGAGATGAATGTATAGTTGTTAAATATTATATATTTACAATATTCTCTAGCAGACATGGGGTTAACACTCTACTGACATCATAGTCTTATATTTTGGGTGCATGGGTGCGGTTAGAGTAGACTATTTTAGAAATCTCCTTACATAGCTACAAGATGGAAGGTAACACCCACTCTCATGAATATAAATGAGTAAGAAATACACATGTCTGGGTCTGTCTTTGGGAAGACCAGGGGAAGACCAGGAGGTCTGTCTTTGGGAACACCAGGGTGGGTGGTCCAGGCAGATGGACATCCATGGACGTCGTAACCAGCCCAAGTCCACCAACCAGATGACAAGCATGAACCAAGCTGTAACTACAAGATATCCAGATGATTTAACTTCTCTGAAGATGTAAGCTATTGACAATTGATTGATATTTGTGTTATTTGGACATCTTTCCCTGTTCCTGTGTTTTCCTTCAAGATATTAATAAACCTCTACACTGATTTATAACAAGCTGACTTCTTCCTATCGTGGACAAGGCCAGGTCCGGATATTTAACAGTGGACACAAGTCTCACCGGCAAATACAAGATATTTAACAGTGGCGAGCCCAGCACGGTTGGTTTTTTCCTGTTTTTCTCGTTCCGTTCACTTGCAATTAAGGGGGAAGAGAGGAGTATTTTGCAAGTTGTATGAATTGCAAGCTTCAGGAAAACTTCGAAAAGAAACTTATATTGGTGAGATACAGATGACTGTTGTACGTGTTATATGATACGGAAGCCTGTGTGAGGAAAGCCTGTGAGGAAATACAGAAGGACCACAAGTGCCAGACGTACTGAGACGTTCTGATGACAGGGACCAACTGTTCCAAGGACAAGCTAAAGGTGAAGCTTTCTACAGTGGTGAGTAAAGATTTTACTTTTAAAGTATGGAAAAATTAGAGCTATTGTCTAAAAAGTGTAACGTTGAGTTTAAAATTGTGTCTAGTGACAATTTAGCGAGTATATGGCAAGATTTGTATACACAATGTGAGCAGGCAAATTCTAAGATTGAAAATAGAATTTGTTCTACAAAAGAGAAGCAGGTATTTAGGAATATTGCTTCTTTGGTAAAGATTTTTAATGACATGGTAACAGAAAAGAAATTAAGTAATAGTATGCATAAATCTGTTCAGACAGATGAGAAATCTCAATATGTTGATAAAGAGCACCATGTGGCAGTAATGGCCATAGATGGTGAGGAACAAATGATACAAGAAACTAAATTGAAATTAAAATCTCAGGAATATTTGATGAATCTGAGTAAAGCCATTCCCACATATGATGTAAAGATCCATGTGTGTAGAAACTCAGAAATTTTTGAAAGCCATGCAGAGAAATTTGATCTAAATATTGAACAGAGAAATAAACTGTTTAAATTATGGCTTCCTATTGATTTTACAGAACGTTTATCTGCAAAAATGTCTTATGATAATGAGTCAAATGTATGGTTAAAAGACAGTGATGTGGAGAGATTAAAGAAACTAATCTGGTGCACTAGAGGTGACAGCATGCCAACATCTGACATACTGAATGAGATAAAGATTGGCAGAAAAGAATGTACATTTGCATTCATGTCTAAATTTGAGAGAACATACAAAACTGTCATTCAAAAGGTGAACTCTTCATCTATGGTGAAAAGTTTTGTTAAAAAGTTCAAATTCTTGGATGCAGTCACCCTTGCCAGTGCGTCAGATAAGAAGACTTTATTTGAAGCTGCTAGTTTATTGGACATGGCCAGAAGACATCAGAAACATATGTCAAATGTAAATCGAGTATGTCCAAAGCAAAAAGCAAAGCCTATTAAGAGACATCTGTCAAATCATGTTAAAGTGTCCCCTATTTATAGGAGGCAAAGTGACAAAATCTATGAGAAACGTAGGAAATTACATGTTGCATATAAACCATATGCCATGCAGGAAAGTCCACAAATTGAAATTCCAGTATTAACTGAAATTAAAGAATTGCAGCCAACCAAATCTATTGATAGTCAAAAGATTGTATCTGGGAATGTACCAGTTGTCTCCAAAATGTCAGATCTTTTCAGTAACCCAATGGCATCTGACCTGTCTTATATTCTTAGGAAAAGGGCAAGCTTGGCATTCTCTCATGACCTGGCGAGGCTATTATGGATGGACGTGTTGACAGGAAGTTCATGGGTTTAACTTAAAAATATATATCTGAAAGGAGGTCAGGGGTTGAATTTAAAAGTATCTCTGAAGGAATGACTGTCTATTGAGATTTACTTATGTACTATTTGGCTATATAAAGAGAAATCCCTTTTATATGAGGAGAAGTCCAATGATCAGGTATAATCCACATGATTATGTGATGATGTTCATAAATAATCCTAATTATGCTATTGTGAATAATACTATGGATCATAATCATCATATATGTATACACACAGGAGGAGAGTCTCATGTGTGGTGACAGATTTTCGTCATAGTCCACTCTCTAGATGCAGAGAGAGGAGGAACATGTTATGTACAATATATGAATATATGACATGTATATGAATATATGTACAATATATGAATATGATCAAATAGTATTAGGAATCCATAAAGTTATTAAACTGTCCATTGGTTAAAATCATTATTGTATTAATTAGTTTTTTTGCTAAAGTTTATCTATTTTTTTCTCTTCAGATATAGATATATGGAAAAATGGATCAGTTCAATCAGTGATGTCCATTCATTCATCATTCTTTCTTCTAGCCAAAAGAATGCATGGAGTGTCTAACTATTAATGAGTAAACAAATTAACATGGTGTGACTAATAACAATGCATGATAAAGTGGTATAAGTTATAACTTACCTTAAGCATGTTTTTCAATAGTTTCATGTAAAGTCCATGTTTTTAAGATTTTCAAGTTATAATCCATTTTGTTTAAAGGCATGCAACTAGGCATGGAGCTCTTACTTACTGTGAGAATAAGTGTTCGTTCATGTGGTCAGTTGATTGACAGCAACACATTGTGACCTGTGACCCTGATGGGCTGGTCAGTATAAGTGTTATGTGTGTTATGTGTCCACTGGTGTATACAACAGATCTGTGACATCACAAATAGGCCTAAGAAAATCAGGATGCATCCAACAAGGAAAAAAGGAAAATATATCCAACAAAGAGACGTCTATTTTCTTTCTATTTTCTATTTCTTTCTATTTTCTATTTCTATTTTCTTTTTCTATTTCTTTCTATTTTTTATCTTATATGATCCTCTATATTAAATTGGGAAATTAGCAAATATATGTGAAATCCATTGAAAGGAACCTCATATGTTTATACCTACAGGAAAACCAAGTGTTTAAGTCACATGAGCTGAGAGAAAAGGTGACAGCTGCACTACAAAGCAAGGTTATTTTAGGTGAACATTCTGTAGGAAAAAGTAGCTTTTGAGAAGATACAGATAATCTTCAATATATTTGTTCAAACCTGACAAATAATAAAGGTTTATTGTGGTAATTGGATCATGGGATAATAAATATATTAGTTATGGTGGGAAAATCTAGTTAGCTATAGCCAGTATTGCAGTATTGATTTATTGTATTATTATTCATTATGTATTCTTACATGTACACACACACTTGCATACACTTACACACATCAACATCTACAAACATTGGGAAAACAAACATTGGGAAAACAAACATTGGGAAAACATAAGTGTCTTATATGCAAATAAGATAAGCTAATCATCTTCATGAAAGGAGAAGCATAATATCATCAAAGGATATGGGATATCAAGAGAGATAGTCTCTGGTTTATTCTTCAAACTTCTGATTATAGGATGTGACATTTTGAAAAGTTTATGTTTATATACTTATTTCATATATATGGTATTCACATACAGCCAGTACACAAGAATATATACAGTTAAGTTAAAGACAGTCAAGTATGTTAAGTCTTGTCTCTATTCTTGGTATTGGAGGTATCTGAAAGGTTAAAAAAGGACACAGGAGTCTGTGAAGAGACGAGGTGTTAAGAGGAAACTTTAGTCACATAAGTTTTTATGAATAAAGGGTTAATATTGTGTCTCAGATAAGGAACACAATGATAATTAATAAAGTAATGTTCAAAATAAAATTATTTCTTATTAAAAAGGATAATAAAGTGATTAAACTTTAGAAAATGTATGATAAGTATGATAACACAATCATATAGGAACATATGTTTAGTATAATTGGTGAAAAGTTCTAACTAAAGAATAAATATAGTGATTGTCTATAGAATGGTAATTAATAATCACATTATATTTCAGAGTTATGTTGCAATTTGTCATCACAAGTAAAGTACACATATATATTCATACATATAGATATAAAGATATATATGTTGATATATGATGTTTATATAGATTATTGTATCCAAAGTACTATTATCTGATAGTTTGATAAATGTATTGAATATCAATATTTTATAAGTCAAATATAAATATTGATACAATATAAAGAGAAGTATGATATATAAATGAATGGTATGGTACACTGTGATATTATAGTTTAGTTAATTGCCTAGTTTGGCTTAGTTATTAGGGAAAGAAAACTTTTCTTCAATCAAGTCCAAGATTATAAGAAAGTTTGATATCAAATGTTAATAAAAAGACTTTAACAGTTACAAGAAGAAGATGTGCGGGAAAAGACAAAATCTGAAGGTATGATGCTATATGCTTAAGCTTATGCCAAGGACTGTGTTTAAAAACTATTACTGGAGTTTGGAACCTTTGATCAGCGGATGATTGGACAAATATAAAGACGTCCTCATCAATGTTTGGTGGAATCCTTTCTATTTCAAGACTTCAAGTTTTTTGGTGAGCAAAAGGGTTGTGAATGATAAAACCCGAACACAGATATTGTGTATCCAAGAGACTGAGATTCCAGGACTGAACCTTACTGACAAGCAGCAGGGATGATGTCAGAATTCACACTTGCCTTGCTTTTGCAGTATTGCTCCAGAAGTGTCACATGATTGTACAGCGACAGGTGGTCAAGGGAATTACAGAAGGAAACTCCTCTACAGTCTATGTCTTGGTGAAGTGAAACATAACATATGGACTTTGTTGTTATATCAATATCTTCATAATATGAACTTTAATGGACAATGTTATAATATCTGCACAACACGGAGGAAATCTAAAGGACTTTAAGTCAAGAACTACATTTGTGGTAAGCTTTCTATTATGATGGAAGAAGAGATGACCAGAAGACGATGAAAGAAGAGCCTTCATCAGGTGTAGGTTAGATAGTGGATCAAATTGTTTTCATCTTTGATCACAGTTTACCATAACATACCAGAATATTTATTAATGACAACATTTATTGCAAATTGATGAAATTATTGTTATATGGACAATTAATGAAAATTAAGTTCCAGTATTCAGCAAAGAAGAAAGAAGATATAATCTAATTGTATGAATATTGTTTTATGGTATATCTTGAGAGTTCAAACAGATATTTCACTCTCAAAAGGGGGAAATGTTAAATATTATATATTTACAATATTCTCTAGCAGACATGGGGTTAACACTCTACTGACATCATAGTCTTATATTTTGGGTGCATGGGTGCGGTTAGAGTAGACTATTTTAGAAATCTCCTTACATAGCTACAAGATGGAAGGTAACACCCACTCTCATGAATATAAATGAGTAAGAAATACACATGTCTGGGTCTGTCTTTGGGAAGACCAGGGGAAGACCAGGAGGTCTGTCTTTGGGAACACCAGGGTGGGTGGTCCAGGCAGATGGACATCCATGGACGTCGTAACCAGCCCAAGTCCACCAACCAGATGACAAGCATGAACCAAGCTGTAACTACAAGATATCCAGATGATTTAACTTCTCTGAAGATGTAAGCTATTGACAATTGATTGATATTTGTGTTATTTGGACATCTTTCCCTGTTCCTGTGTTTTCCTTCAAGATATTAATAAACCTCTACACTGATTTATAACAAGCTGACTTCTTCCTATCGTGGACAAGGCCAGGTCCGGATATTTAACAGTGGACACAAGTCTCACCGGCAAATACAAGATATTTAACAATAGTTTGCTAACATTTTTATAGGGGGATGGAAAATAATATTTTTATGTAAAGTCCTATTTAATTTGCATGCATAATTGGCATTTCTTTAACACTCGCATCTGTAAATATATAAATATGTGGTATGTAGGAACTCCTCACATCTTGCAGTTTTTTGGAAAGTACATTTTGTTTGCAGAAAGGGATTGCTTGAGTCGCACTTTAGTGGCAAATTTGAATTTTTGTGTAATTTTTGCTTGCAATCTCTGTATGCTGCAAAGCTGCATGAAGGTGGTTGTATATAAAACATTAAGTTGTGTTTTTATATACGGTATGCTGTGTAATATGAAAAAAGTTAGATTTTGGTTTCACAGTCACAATTTGGCAGGTGCAGTATAGATTTTTAACATATTAGTGAATAACAGCAAAATCCTGCTCGTCTTCTGTATTAGTGTTTTTGGGAGTCTGAGCTCTTGTTGTAGTTGATGTTCGCGGTACAAATAGTATATATTATACAGCATATACACCTTAAGCTATTATTTTAAATGTATTTTATTTTGTTTATGAATGTGAGATTGAACATGAGTTTTAGTTGCAAATATTTTTTTAGTGCATTTTTTCAAAAACTTATATTTTGTTTGTCACAAAGTTGCATGAAGGTGGATATGGCTATTGATGACCCATTGAGACATATGTAATCTTCAGGTTGCCTACTTTCGAAAAATATATAGGGTTTAGGGGTTCACTTGTTTCCCACCGTGTGTAATCCCTACATTTTATAGGATGATACTTTAACATTTCCAGCTTCAAAGCAGATTTTTGTTCTTTCCAGTTCTAGCGATTTTCTGAAGACACGTGCATGTGGGTGTAGGCTTTACTGATATGAATGACCTCTGCACATGTTGAACTCTTATTTTTAGTAGGTTTGGTGCATATAATATACATTTTCATTTTTTCATAAAACATTCACTTTAAATCTTCATTTTAAAATTGCATGAAGGTGCCTGTTTGTATACAGTACCAAGTGGCATTCTGACAATGCTGCAGGTGTCTACTTTAAGAAAGTATATAGGTTTCGGGGGTTTGGATAATTTTTTTAATGTTGCAATTTAGGTTTGATTTGTCCACCTCAAAACTGTGAAAATGGCTCTGGCTGCTGGAGGTGCAAAATTTCCAGAAACCCTTGGCAGTGAAAGGGTTAAGTTAAGACTCTAGTATGAAGAAGACAAATATTCTATAATTTTTAAAATTAAATATATTGCTTTTTCTATTGATTTCTCAACTTTATAGAAGATTTAATTGAACATGACTCTCACTAAAGATTCAAAAGTGTTCCTAAATAGATTGCTTTACAAATGCTGCTTCATTTGCCTGCTAGATGAAATTATTCTAATTCTTCAAGAACTTAAATGTTTAATTTTCATGATAGTTTGAAAGTGTGAAACAATACACAATTTTGCATATAGTTTGTAACCTCGATTAAAACATAGGCTACTTTTTATACCGGTAATTGACATGGATTCACAACAGTTATGAATTTATGTTCATATACTATATTAAACTGCTCTTCCTGTCAGGAGAATCAGCTAATCTGCAGGGCACGCTATAAGGTCCAGAGCAATAGGAGCGCTATTGGGATTTTGAAGGGCAAATTTAGCTGGAATCTGTTTCAGGCACCATGTTGCATTTGGAGAGCCCTTGGAGTGCCAGAACAGTAGAACCCCCCCCCCCCCCCCCAACCATTTTGGAAACTAGACCCCTCAAGGAATTTATCAAGGGGTATAGTGAGCACTTGGAACCTACAGGTGTTTCACTGATTTTTTAACAATGAGATGTGAAAATGAAAAATTACTTTTTTTTTTTTATAATAAAATGTCACTGTAGCCCCAAATATTTCATCTTCACAAGGGGATAAAGGAAAAATTGCACCCCACATTTTGTTACACAATTTCTCCCGAACACGACAATACCCCATATGTACTGGCACCCTAATGTACGGGCACACAGTTGCTCTGAGAACAGATGGAGCGCTAATTGGATTTTGTAGGCCAGATTTTCCTAGAATACTTTTCAGGCACCATGTCCCGTTTGCAAAGCCCCCAAGGTGCCAAATCAGTGGAAACCCCCAAAATGTCACCCCATTTTGGAAACTAGACCCTTCAAGGAATTTATCAAGGGGTATAGTGAGCACTTGGACCCTACAGGAATGTAGCAGAATTGGCCCTATAAAATGTTGCTTTAACCCCAAATTTTGCTTTTCCACAAGGGGTTAAAAGAGAAAATGCACCCCACAAATTGTCAACATTTTCTCCCAACTACAGAAATGCCCCACATGTGGATGTAAAGTGATGTATGGTCACACAGTGGGAGAGAACAATAGTTGGAGGGTAGATTTGGCTGTAATTGATTTTAGCTACCATGTCACAATTGCAGAGGCCTTGAAATGCCAAAATAGTGAATTTTGGAAACTAGACCCCTTGACTTCAGTGACAGTGTTAAATTACACCCCTTAAAAAATTTACCAAGAAGTATAGCAAACATTTGGATGCAACTTGTATGACAATTTGTTTTCCAGAAATTACTGCATAACCGGATGAAAGTAAATCTGTGCAGAGTATGTGATGTATAGGGAGGCGATATTCCATGGAAAATAAATTCTAAAATTAATATTCCATGGAAGTGTGGTACAATCTGAAGCACTTCTTCATGCACAGGCCAGGTTTATCAGGGCAGGTGTCACACTGATAAGTGGTGTCTTTCCTTATTCCTCTTTTGTGACACACTCCATCTTTTTTGGCTTCTCCCCTTTTTTGCAGTTTGGGGGACTTCACCAGGAAAATGTTGCCCTGGTACTATACGGGAACCATGAGTTTCAGAAGTACTGGGGCCTGGCACTTCTAGGTCCCCAAATATCAGGGTCTTGATAATTGCCTCCTGAAACTCGAGGAAAGTTCCTGTGTGGCCTGCACATCGTGATCGCACGTAATCGTTATACAATGCCATCTGAACCATCAGCACAGCTGGGGGAAGGTGGATTTTACAGCTGGGAGAGCTGAAGGATGTCTGGCAGTAGCAACTGACGACTGATGGTGACAGTTGAAATCTGTCACTGAAGAGATCACAGAAAAACGCAGCGGTAACAGTAACGCACAGATCGCTCACAGGGCAGCAAGGTTCTACTCTGCTCGCAATTCCCAGAGGGAGTGGCGTGAGCAGAGAAATGACCCAATCTTTACCACTGCCCTGCACGCCACAGATGGTCAATCTGCCATGACGCAGGCAGAGTGATCAATTGCAACATCTGGAGGGGTGGCACCACTGTACGCCCCCCCCCCCCCCCCCCCAAATACTCGACAGGGATTGCTGCTACGTATAGCACCAATCACTGACACTTTCACTTTTATCTGTTGGCACAGATCATTGGATCTGCGCTGGCAAGCTGTAGTTGGCCGATGTGAAACAATCAGCCAATTACAGCGATCTATGTGGCGGGGAGGGGGTTAAACCGCCCGATTCACATGAAGAAAGTTGTCAGCTGTCACGGACAGCAGCAACTTTCTTTCAGTCTCCGTGTCTTGAGACACTGAGACTGTTTATAATCATGACGTAGTATTACTCCATGGTGCGCAAAGTATCTAGCGCCCATGAAGTAATAGTATGTCATGGGTCGTTAAGGGGTTAACTGGGTGGTGTTTCCAATGTGCCTGTTTTGCTGTGCTTTCATTCATTCTTTCATTCACTTGAAGTTTTGAATTTCTCGCTGAATGTTAAACATATTCTTCTTTGTCACATAATTATATCACATGATTCATTCAATTCTTCCAGTATTGGGATTACAATGGTGTCCAGGCTCCTCATCTCTTGAGTTTTTCCATCTCTGGTGAGCGAACATTTCATTTTTTTTATTTTGTGCTTGGAATCACATTTTTAGATATATTTTCAAATAAATTACTTATCCATGTGCTTATTTTTGTGTATTTTTGGATTATGTATTTACCGTATATACTTGAGTATAAGCCGAATTTTTCAGCACAGTTTTTGTGCCGAAAAAGCCCCCTTCGGCTTATACTCAAGTCAGCAAAAAAAAAAAAAAAAAGTTTTTATTTATTTATTTATTTTGGGGGGTGGGGTGTCTATGACCAGTCGCAATATCAATATATAGAATCTCCCGTAAAATAGTGAAAAAAAAGCTTTAAAAAAATTAAAAGTTCTAAATCACTCCTTTCTCTAGAATAGACACAAAAGTAGAAAATTACTGTGAAACACAAACACATTAGCTTTTTTGGTTTTTATATTTCAGCATTTTGCCAACTATCCGTACCTCCAAGAGGAAATAAGAACTCAAACAAACACAGTATCTGAAGAGATAACAAGTGGGAAAATACAATATCATATTATCCCCTTGGATTAATTCCTTATTGTTTTATGGGAAGAATATGCAAATCTGACTTCCATGATATAATTAGGAAGCCAGTGCCTCAAGAAATGCACACCAATAGAGGGCGTTCACTGAGAATGTGCAAGTCTATCTTCCATGATGTAATTAGGAAGACAGAGTCGCAGTCAAGCAAAACAATAGAGAGCGCTCTCTTTAACATGATGCCGACCTTCTCAGAGGCCTTTGTTTGCAATGATGTTGGGATTTTACCAGGTACAGTCTCTCAGCCAAGGACATCTGTTTCGATGTTCTTGCATCTCATCAGCTTGGCGTAGAGCGGACTGACCTGGCAGAAGTGAGAGGCTTAGACAGGGTTGAGGGGATATCGTCACTCCATAGGGAGAGAACCACCATTTAGGTGTGTGGAGTCTTATTAAGCCATAAGCGCTCCACTATGCAAAGGAACATCGAAACAGCTGTCCTTGGCTGAGAGACTGTACCTGGTAAAATCCCAACATCATTGCAAACAAAGGCCTCTGAGCTTTTAAAAGAAGTAATGAAAAGAACTTGTTACTAACCGAAGTGAAATGACTGATGCTGTCAATTTATCTGATATAAAAGAGCACCAAAGTTAATTACCGAGACATTAAGGAGCCACATTGAAAAAAAAATTAAAAAAAAATCTAAAAGTCTGCAATCGGAAACACACACACACACACATATATAAACTGTGTATAGTATTACAGTAACAGTATTACTTTTTGAGGAACATGATAGGTCCTCTTTATCATGTAATAAAACTAAATGTTCGTAAAGGATACGTTCTTGTTGCTGCTGTGTATCAATCGCGCGCTCCACATGGGCCATGATAGAACTTTGAGCTGCATCTAAATGATCAGTAAGTTTTTGCATAAGTTCTATCTGGTTTAAACGCAGCTCTGAAATTTCTCTTTGCTGAGTGTACAGAAGAGATATCAATTCCCCATGTTCAAAGTTTGTCTTAGAAAAACAAAACAAAAAAAAAAAACAACACTTAAATATTGATTCATATATACATGTGTGCTACAAACATATTTACTATATATGCTTTGCATTTTTTTTAATTTTTTTTTTAGATACTTACTTGAGTTTCAGGTGTTTTTGGAGACAATGGCCGGTCTCTGTAAAATAATAATTAAATAGTTAAAATGTAATGGACACTAAGATTTAAACTCACACTTAATGATCACTAAAAGTAATGGTTATATCTGTAACATTTATTGCAATTTTTTAGTATATATCACCAATGTTAAAGTTTATACAACAACTTTGAAGTATAGTTTAGATTAAGGAAAAAAATATTCTTACGGTAATCAATATGTACTTATCGCCACATAAACCTCACTTCTCTAGTCTCCTTCTATTCATGCTGCCATTTAAAGTCAAATGACAATTTGTTATGTTAATTAATGAGTACTTTGAAATCACAGAGGACCTGGTCCTCCACTGTCAACTGGGTGTGAACCTTTCCTGCTAGGCCATGTGAAAAGCAGTCTGATACTATATAACCTCCCTCTTCTCTATTGAACAGCAGAAGCACAATGCGAAGAAAGCCTGCAGATCTTCAGTAAAGCAAGGAAGACAACAAGGAAATGAGCAGCTCATCGAGTACAGGCATGATGCACGGGCATGCACCTAACACAGCCAATATCTCCCCACATAAAAAAAAAACTTTCCTACCATCTTGAATAACAGTGGCTAAGGAAGCAGGGGGATCAAGAGGAACAAAAGTAATTTTGTTTTTCATACACTTTCAAGATCCTTTGTAAAGGGAGTCTATCACTGCTCCAGCTACTTTAAATTTCTCCCTTAGTGATGTAGATATTAAAAAAAAAAAAGTGGGATGTGCACCGTCTGCCTGCACAGCACCAACGTACGTTTCAAAAAACAACTTGCCCCGGAAAAAGTTGTTTTTTTCCAAACGTACATTGTGGTGGTGCAGGTGGACGGTGCACTAGGGACTTACCGCAACATGGGTATGTTTATTATGTTTGATACTTACTATGGATGCTTGATGCTTAAGATGTGAATAGCATATCTCTATTTTCATTAGACATATATGATTAGCCTAGTGACTAACCTAGCGATTGTTTTTTTCATATCTGAACTTTTCTTCACCGGGAGTATTACGTCCATCTAGTCAAAGTGTTTTTAGACTTATTAACTCTCTCTACATCCTTTAAAGATTATAATATATGTATGGGTCATATATCTATGTTATCCACATGATTTTTTTCATGTAGCATATCACTGTAAGGGCCCGTGCACACGGAGTTAACATGAGCGTATTTTAGCACTTTACATGTGTATAGAGCACACATGTAAAAATAACACTCCCATCCATCTAGGACTGAACCATCAGGTAGCTACTGATGCAATAGCAAAAAGTGCAAATATTGCCTAAGCATCAAAAAATGGGGCAAAAAGTATAACAAGAAATTTGACTGGAGAGACCTTCCCTATTACACACCTATCCTGTCACTCGAACTTCATAATCTATGTCCTGGAATGCCCATGCGGCCTCCAGTACGTAGGCCGTACTATCAGGACTTTGAGGGAAAGGCTCACTAAGCATCGCTCTAATGTGATCAACAGATTCCACAAACATAGTGTGTCCAGACACGCGGCCTTAGACCACAAAGGATCTTTCTCAAACTTTTCAGTAGTCCCAATTGACCAGATCCCTATCTCCTCCGCTAATAGATTCAATGCAATACGTAGGAAGGAGATGTACTGGATCTATAAAATTAACTCACTAACCCCGGAAGGTTTGAATGAAGCCCTGGAAGATATCTCTGGTTAACCGGTTCTAGAGGCCCCCCACCCCCTTTTTTTTTTTTTTTTTTTTTTTTTTTTTTGGGGGGGGGGGGGGGGGATTCCAGCATATTGATCCATCTTTTATTTAGTAATTTTATTATGGATTTGTGGTTTAAGGCTCAATATTTTTGAGCAGAACAGAATATATATTTTAATACTAACACTTTTTACAAAATACATCCAAGCGTAGGGATGGACTTGTAATTTTTAGTCTTATCACAATACGTGTAATTGTTTTTTGCTAATAATTGATTTCCAATTTTTATTCATGGATCGTGTAATTGTTTTTTTTATACATTCTGTACACGTCAATCGATTTCCCATTCTATGTATTTATTTTTGGACCTTGCAATCGTTTATATAAATTTAGTATGTATGTAAATGAGTTTATTACTATTTATTGATTTATCATTGATAAATAATTGTTTTTATATTTATAATTTTAATCCATGTTTATTTATCATTATGACCTTAACCAGTTATTAATTGACTTAACCATTAAGCATATTGTATGCACATATTTCTCATTCATACATCTGTTTAGATTTATTGTACACATTCAAATTCCCACACATTGCACTCAATCATTTATGTAATTTTCATTTGAGATCAGGCTTGTCCGCGGCAGCTCTAGAAAAGATACACTCTATGAGTGGCCGAGCGCACAAACAGACTAATACGAGTGACCCTTTCTATCCATTATACTATCCAGTATATCAGGCATGTCAAACTCCGGGTACCCCAAGGGCCACATGAGTAACAAGAGGTTGTTGCGAGGGCCGCACACAGCAGCTAATGTCACACACTTATTTTAACAGCAGTCATGAAAACAAGATATGAAGTAGTAATATGTAACAGCAACTAATATATTTAACAAAAATACAGCAATTAAAAACTAAACATTTATTTGCTATAATTTTTTTCAATCTTTTTTAGATGATAAGTGGCGATCAGTCAGCCTTGTTCTCTGAGAAGATTTTGTTAGTTTCATAAAAGAAAATTATCTGTTTACATATACACCCTTCATCTGCCCCCAGTTTCATGTCAGCCCTCCATCTCTGCCCCCAGTTTCATGTCCCCCCTCCATCTCTGCCCCCAGTTTCATGTCCCTTCCATCTCTGCCCCCCAGATTCATATCCCCCCCATCTCTGCCCCCCAGATTCATGTCCCCCCATCTCTGCCCCCCCATTCATGTCCCCCCTCCATCTCTGCCCCCAGATTCATGTCCCCCCATCTCTGCCCCCAGATTCATGTCCTCTCCATCTCTGCCCCCAGATTCATGTCCTCCCCATCTCTGCCCTCATATTCATGTACCCCCCATCTCTGCCCCCAGATTCATGTCCCCCCATCTCTTCCCCCAGATTCATGTCCTCCCCATCTCTGCCCCCATATTCATGTGTCCCCCCATCTCTGCCCCCAGATTCATGTCCCCTCCATCTCTGCCCCCAGATTCATGTCTCCCCCATCTCTGCCCCCAGATTCATGTCCCCTCCATCTCTGCCCCCAGATTCATGTCCCCCATCTCTGCCCCCAGATTCATGTCCCCTCCATCTCTGCCCCCAGATTCATGTCCCCCCATCTCTGCCCTCAGATTCATGTCCCCTCCATCTCTGCCCCCAGATTCATGTCCCTCCATCTCTTCCCCCAGATTCATGTCCCCTCCATCTCTGCCCCCAGATTCATGTCCCCTCCATCTCTGCCCCCAGTGTCATGCCCTCCTCTCCATCTCTGCCCCCAGTGTCATGCCGTCCTCTCCATCTCTGCCCCCAGTGTCATGCCGTCCCCTCCTTCATCTGCCTTCTGTTTCACGTTCCACCTCTATGTGCACACACATTAAAGAGGACCTTGCTGTGCTGTGAGAGCCGGGAGGAACGCCCCCTCCATCTGCTCGCAGTACTCGTCCATAGACGAGCATTATCAGGGAGGGAGGGGGAGTTCCTTCACGGCTCTCACAGCACAGCGCGATTGGCTGTGCTGTGAAGAAGGACGTCTCTGAGTGTCAGAAACGCCCTTCTGACCATAGAAGATCTACGGTACCGGGACCGTAAGCTCTTCACACTGGGCCCACATCGGGAAAGCCGACAGTGCGCTGAACTCAGCGCACTGTCAGCTTTCCGGCAGTATATAGAACTGCCTTACCTTGTCCGACGCCTCCGAGTCCTCACTCCCCCGCTGCACTCTCTCTCTCGCGTGCTAACAGTCGTAGACGCGATGTGACGTCATCACGTCACATCACGTCTACACAGCCGCGCCCGCACAAAAGTTTCAAACTTTGTCTCTAAACTTTAGAGACAAAGTTTGAGACTTTTGTGCAGGCCGCAGATATGCCTGTAAAGGGCCGCATGTTTGACATGCCTGCAGTATATGACATGGATCCGGGCATGTAAGAGGCATGCGCGTACTTTCTGTCCGACCCATGCGTGCCTGTATCACTATCTCTTCAATTAAGAATCCCCAATGCGTAGGCGTGCAGTGAAAGGACCCAACGCGTCTGAAAAAAAGGGTGCGCAGACAGTCACTGCCACCAATGAGATTTATAGAAACTGCTTCCGTCGGCTGCGCAAGCATCCAGTTGACGCAAGACAGGTAAGTTGCCGCTTCTATTATCGCTTTTTCAGCTGTACTGTTATTTCACAACTTTTTTAGTGAATTTGAGAACACTAATTTAGACCATTGAAGCACAATTACTTTCTGAATATAGCTATTCCTCATATAAATAAATATATATATAAAATATATATGAAATGGAAAAAATGTCAGCACTCCAATATTTAGAAAAGGTGTGGGAATATAATGAAATCAAATTAATTTTATATTTTTCCAACTATTGTGTTGAGTATTGTGAGTATCTCCTGTATGCTTTTTGGTTAAGGGACGTGCATAGTCAAAGGAGACAGAAATATTACATGCCCTTGATTAAAAATAGTAATAGGTATGGATTAGACAATTTATTAACTGTACCAGTGGAGTGGTTTAGCTAATCACCTGTTCCTGTGCACTCCAGTATGTTGGGAAGACCACCAGGGAGTTCCGCAGGAGTGTTAAGGAACATGTTAATGACATCTTGAGGAAAGAATTAACATCAGTCTCTAGGTATGTTTCTCCAGATCCCCAAGGGGTGGGGACTTTGATCATAAAGTACTCCAGAGAGAAGCAGACTTTTCTACTGGACACTATACACCGTAAGGGCCTTAATAAATTTAATTCTTTCATCATTTTTACAAGAGATTTTTGTTTTGGATTTATTCGTTTTGTACATTAGGCCTAGTATTTGTTGAAAAATTGTACGGTTGTTTATTCTATATTATTCTCCCAATTCCATGATTGGATTACTTATGATATTTGTGTGCGCTAAAGTACTATTTATTCAATTTTCCCCATAGGAGGTTAGCTCCAGGATTTATGTACTTTTTCCTCCAACTCTCCCCTTTATTTTCCTGGCTTATTTTGTGATGTTCTATCAATATTCGTTTTTCTTCCCAGTTTCATCCCCTTGGTTTCTCCATTAGTCCTGTTTGGGTAGTTTAATTATTCCCAATGTATTCAACTGGGCGCTTCACTGAGGGCTTTGCTGGTGCCGCTGTGCAATTTCTTTATGTGCACAATCTCCTATTCCCTGACTTTGATTGCGCTGCAATGATTGATCCGAGAGTTACCATAGACGCATGCACCAGTCTTTTTTTATGTTTGTATCCTCACTTGGGTCTCTGATTATTATACTCTGGGATCATAGTATAGTATAATAATTATTCAAGGGTGCTTAATCACCACCCACTTGTATTGGAAGATATTTTGCACTTATAATATCACTCTTCACATGCATGCATCAAGATATTGTTTTTTGTGACTTTTTGTTTCACATTATGATTTTTTGTATCTCATATGTAGAGTTTGATGAAGGTCTTAGGGACCGAAAACGTTCACTTGGCTTTACTAATAAACGGTGACTGACTAAGCACTTAAAACAGTGTGGAGTTCATTCATCTATATATAAATTATTCAAAGTGTTCCACAATGGGGCATAATACTGTGTGCAAGAGCTACTATGGGGCATAATACTGTGTGCAGGGGCCACTAAGAGGCATAATACTGTGTGCTGGAATGTGGTGGTGGTGGTGGTGGTGGTGGTGGGGGGGAGATAGGTCGGGGTCTTAAGGGTGCAGGGGCATGTCAAAAGTTCGCCACGGGGCCTCACCATTCCTATTTACACTGCTGATCCCAGCAAATATTGTGTTATAACTATTTGTGATGTAACAAAATTTTATTAACCATTTAGTATTTTTACAATCCACTGAAATATGACAACCTATTAAAAATAGAAGTATAGCAAAAGTTAAGTGATGAATTATATTTACGTGTCTTCTTTCATGGACTTCTTGTAAGACTTTGGAGAACAATGTGGCGATACTTGGGAATTCCAGTCTTTCACAAGTAAACGTGGGCTCTGTGATTTTCCACCAAAACTATTTATACTAGTTGCAAATGTAGCCACTTCATCATCGCGGTCACTGGAAAAAATAAATCCACTGTTACTAAAATAACTAGAACTAAAACTTTAAAAAGAATTCCTGTTAAAACACTTTTTCCATCCTTGCACTCCCTCGAAAAACTTTAACACACGCACTTGTTTTATATTCAATCCCAAAAAAGTTGAGTTGAGATTAAAATGTAAACTGAGCTAGTATACAATTTATAAATAATTTCATTAGAAAAAATTTATTAATAAATTGATTGAAGCAACACATCTCAAACTTGGGACAAGGTTAGCGAAATGCTGGAAAAGTCAGTGGTACTACTAAAAACAGGTGGAGGGACAATTATCAACTAGTTCCCATGACTGTATATAAAAAGAGGCATGTTAGAGGCACAGTCTCTCAGCAGCTAAGATGGTCAGAGAAGGTTAATGCCAGGCCATCTTCAAGTCAGAGGATAAAGCGTCCATACCCCATTTACTGGGAACGAAGGCAAGGAGTGCTTGTAGTTCAGGAGCCGATGATATAGCCCAGGGGTAGGGAACTTTCGGCTCTCCAGCTGCTGTGAAACTACAACTCCCAACATGCTCCATTCACTTCCATGGGAGTTCCAAGAACAGCAGAGCAAGTGTGCATGCTGGGAGTTGTAGTTTTGCAACAGCTGGCGAGCCGTACGTTCCCTACCCCTGATATAGCCAATTCACATGCCAGTCCAAACAGGCCACTAGTTTTTTTATTTTTGATCCAGCCCTACTTTAACCCCATGCAGAAATTTATAAATTGGACCAAACAACACTTTTTAGGAAAAAAAATGGATTTTCCATTTTCACAGCCCAAATCTGTGAAATACATGTAGAGTCAAAAATACTCCATGTACCCCTTGATAAAATCCTTGAGCGGTCAAGTTTGCAATAATGGGGGTTTGTACAGTTGTGCACATGACACGTGGACCTGATTCTGGTAAAATCTGATCTCTAAAATACCAGTGGGGTTCCTTCTCATGATCCCACATGTGGGATAATTCCACGCTCGGAAAAAATTGCATAACAATTGTGGGAGGCACTTTATTTTTTAACTTATTCCAATCTATAACTTATTGAGGCTAAATTAATTTAATAGTGAAAGAAATTAAAATGTGTAAATTTTTACTCCATTTTGAATTATTTCCTTTGAAAAACGGAAAGAAATTTCCTAGATACTGTTTTGAAAATGGAGTTATTCCTAGATATTTCAAAGCTCCTTCAGAACTAATTATTCCCTTGAAAAATGGGATTTCTATATATTCTTGAAAATTCTTGTATAAGTTGTAGGCTTCATAATATCAGATTAATGGATGATTAAAGTTTGATTCCAAAATAAAGTAAAGGTATAATAATAATATATATATATATATATATATATATATATATATATATATATTTCTGAAGCAATGTGGGTAGTATGGCTATACCTATATTCATATTTACATGAAAGGCAGAAAATTTCAATGTATGAAAAATGATTTTTTTTCAAGACTTTCACGAAATTTCCTATTTTTGCATACCATATATACTCGAGTATAAGCCGACTTTTTCAGCAGATTTTTTCATGCTGAAAAAGCTCTCTCGGCTTATACACGAGTCAGGGTCCACGGAGCACAGAAAACTGGAAGGACCTGGAAGGGGGAGATCCTTTAGTGCTACTGCTCTGTGATTGGCTTGTCATGAGGTGACGTGACTGTAATATCATTAAAGGTCCTGTAGCCACTGGTATGTAACATCTGCAGATAAGGTTGAGTCTAAATCCTAGTAGCTCCGCCCACAACAGAATCCGTTCACATGATCATGACGTCATCAGATGTCCTTTAGCACACTAAGATTTAGCATCTACCCTGCAGATGAATGGCTAGGACTCATTGTGTCTTATGGAGGATGTCTGTTGTCTGTTGTATGGAGGAGAGGAGGCTACAGTAAAGTGAAACACACAGGTACCTTCCTTTAGTTACTCTGTCTATTAATGTCAGGCATTTGGGGTTATTAATTTAGTTTCAGTAACTCGTGGTGCCTCACATTAACAGTTAACCCCATCATGTCCCTCATATTAACCCCTGTGTGCCCCATAAAAGGGTTATTATTATTATTATTATTATTATTATTATTATTTATATAGCACCATTAATTCCATGGTGCTTTACATTTGGGGGTTACATACAGTACACAGAATATACAGGTAGATATAATACTAACAATGACTGACTGGCACAGTGGGGTAGAGGGCAATGCCCGCGAGGGCTTACAATCTGTGAGGGAAGGGGGTAGAGACAGAAGGAGAGGGGGAGACTGTACAGATGGCGGTGCAGTGATAGTTTTATTGGAGGTTGTAGGCCTCCCTGAATAGATGAGTCTTCAGCGCCTTCTTGAATCCTGTGATTGTAAGGAGTTCCAGAGTATGGGGGATGCACGGGAGAAATCTTGGAGACGGTTGTGTGAGGAGCGGATGAGGGCAGAGCGGAGTAGGAGGTCATTGGAGGATCTGAGGTTACGTGTGGGCAGGTAGCGGGAGATTAGTTCAGAGATATATATATATATATTGTTCCGTTCCTGTCTTTGGTTCTCTTTATTTGCCTTCTGTGACCGGGGGTTGCCCCTGGAGTCTGTTACCTTTGCTGGCCTTGTGAGGCCCTGACAGAGGATATTTGGGCATAAAGCCCCTTTTTTCATTATGTCTTGTTTACTAAAAATTGAGTACACCCAACATAGGGTTAGGTCTCAAACAGTTTTTCTTGTCACAGTTTTAGGAAGACAGGAAGGGTTACTAATATGTGAGACACATGAGGGTACTAATGAAGGACCTTTATTATGAAGATACCTAATTATTACCTCCATATGTCCCACATATCAGTAACTCTCATGTGAGGCACACAGGGGGTTAATGTGAAGGACATGATGGGGTTAACTGCTATTACTATGATCCCCATGGAATTACTAAGCTGCAATGCACATGACCAGACTTTATCTGCAATGGTGCATTCCCCCCCCCCCCCCCTCGGCTTATACTCGAGTCAATAAGTGTTCCCAGTTTTTGTAAAATTAGGGGTCTCTGATTATATTCGAGTATATACGGGTAATTAAACACATAATATATTTACCAAAATTTACCAGAAACATAAAGCACAATGGGTCATAGTAAAACATCAAAAACACTTAAGCAATAAATAGCTTCAACTAACCGCTAACCATGAGTGGAGAGAAAGTTTTTCTGTTATCAATCATATTCTCTTAAAAGAGACCAAAAAAATAAAAAAATTTTTGCCAAGATGTGTAAACTTTTTAGCACAACTGTAAGTTAAACCATTCCAAATTTATTAAAGCATTAAGTGAGACTTAAGAGATTTGAAAAATGTAGCCATGCCTATAAGGGTTTAATGGACTTTCATGATCAGTAAAACGGACTAAAATAAACCATGCCTGAGTGTTTATTGTTATGGACTCTGGGTCCGTAAACAAGAACAGACCATGTGAACAAGTATTTTATTTTAACCCTTTCCCGACATCCGCCGTAATAGTAGAGCGCATGCCGGGCGTGTAACTATGGTGACCGCCTGGGAACTGGGCGGCCGCCATAACCGCCGGGTGTCTACTGCTTTACTCAGTAGACAACCGGCGCTAACGTCTCGGATCGGACCCATGTGCCATTTTCTTTGTGATCGCCGGCACCCGGAGTAAGCTCCGAGGCCGACGTCACGTTACTATGACAGCCCGGCTTGTCATTGCATTGCTTCAATTGCAGGCTGTGCTACATAGCCTGTAATAGAAGTGCCGATATTTTGCAATGCATTAGCATAGTAATGCATTGCATTAGTGATCAGACCCCCTTGGGTTCAACACCCCTAGGGGGTCTAATAAATGCAAAAAAAAAATTAAAAAAAGTAAAATATATATATATATATATATATATATATATATATATATATATATATATATATACACATATACACACACTCACCGGCCACTTTATTAGGTACACTTGTCCAACTGCTCGTTAACACTTAATTTCTAATCAGCCAATCACATGGCGGCAACTCAGTGCATTTAGGCATGTAGACATGGTCAAGACAATCTCCTGCAGTTCAAACCGAGCATCAGTATGGGGAAGAAAGGTGATTTCAGTGCCTTTGAACGTGGCATGGTTGTTGGTGCCAGAAGGGCTGGTCTGAGTATTTCAGAAATTGCTGATCTACTGGGATTTTCACGCACAACCATCTCTAGGGTTTACAGAGAATGGTCCGAAAAAGAAAAAACATCCAGTGAGCGGCAGTTCTGTGGGCGGAAATGCGTTGTTGATGCCAGAGGTCAGAGGAGAATGGCCAGACTGGTTCGAGCTGATAGAAAGGCAACAGTGACTCAAATAGCCACCCGTTACAACCAAGGTAGCCAGAAGAGCATCTCTGAACGCACAGTACGTCGAACTTTGAGGCAGATGGGCTACAGCAGCAGAAGACCACACCGGGTGCCACTCCTTTCAGCTAAGAACAGGAAACTGAGGCTACAATTTGCACAAGCTCATCGAAATTGGACAATTGAAGATTGGGAAAACGTTGCCTGGTCTGATGAGTCTCGATTTCTGCTGCGACATTCGGATGGTAGGGTCAGAATTTGGCGTCAACAACATGAAAGCATGGATCCATCCTTCCTTGTATCAACGGTTCAGGCTGGTGGTGGTGGTGGTGTCATGGTGTGGGGAATATTTTCTTGGCACTCTTTGGGCCCCTTGGTACCAATTGAGCATCGTTGCAACGCCAAAGCCTACCTGAGTATTGTTGCTGACCATGTCCATCCCTTTATGACCACAATGTACCCAACATCTGATGGCTACTTTCAGCAGGATAATGCGCCATGTCATAAAGCTGGAATCATCTCAGACTGGTTTCTTGAACATGACAATGAGTTCACTGTACTCCAATGGCCTCCACAGTCACCAGCTCTCAATCCAATAGAGCATCTTTGGGATGTGGTGGAACGGGAGATTCGCATCATGGATGTGCAGCTGACAAATCTGCGGCAACTGTGTGATGCCATCATGTCAATATGGACCAAAATCTCTGAGGAATGCTTCCAGCACCTTGTTGAATCTATGCCACGAAGAATTGAGGCAGTTCTGAAGGCAAAAGGGGCTCCAACCCGTTACTAGCATGGTGTACCTAATAAAGTGGCCGGTGTATGTATGTATGTATGTATGTATATATATATATATATATATATATATATATATATATATATATATATATATATATAAAAATTTAAAAAGTATAAAAAATTCATATCACCCCCGTTTCCCTAGAACACATATAAAAGTAGTTAAATACTGTGAAACACATACATGTTAGGTATCCTCGTGTTTGAAATCGCCCGCTCTACAAATCTATAAAAATATTTTTCCTGTTCGTTAAACACCGTAGCGGGAAAAAGTCAAAATTAACAAACCGCCGTTTTTCACTGTTTTGATTCTGATAAAAATTTGAATAAAAAGTGATCAAAGCAATAGCATTTCCCGAGAATGGTAGAAATAAAAAGTACACCTGGCCCCGCAAAAAAAGACGTCCTATGCATCACTGTACATGGATGTATAAAAAAAGTTACGGCTGTCAGAATATGGCGACTTTTAGAAAAAAAAAAAAATTAACACAGATTTAGAATTTATTAAAGGGGTTACAATGTAAATAAAACCATATAAATTTGTTATCCCCAGAATTGTACCGAAACACAGAATACAGGGGACATGTCATTTTGGCTGCACAGTGAACGCCGTAAAAACGAAGTCCGTAAGAAAGTCGCAGAAATGCATTTTTTCTTCAAATCCACCCTATTCTGAATTTTTTTCCAGCTTCCCAGTACATTATCGAGAATAATTAATAGTGGCATCATGAAGAAGAATTTGTCCCGCAAAGACTAAGAACTCATATGGCTCTGGGAGCGGAGAAATAAAAAAGTTATGGGGTTTAGAAAAACGAAAATCAAAACAATGCCATCGACGTGAAGGGGTTAATAATAAAAACTTGCTCAGAGTATTACAATTAGCAGTAAATTGGAAGCACTTTCCAAAGCCACTTACACACGTGTAATTGCACAGGGTGGTTGATTACCTGCCGTTGAGTGCAGTTAAGCTTAATAATTAGGATAATTATTAACCACATACTCTAGGTCATTAAGGGTCATCTATATTCTTCGAACTCTGCCCCAATTGTAATGTTTTACGTTGAGTAAGATTGCATTTATGAATTGCCCATTCATTTAAAAAAAAAAAAAAAAGGCACAAAAAAAAGAGAAACTGCACTCCAGTCTATGGGGAGCGTAAAAATAACCTGACATATCTGACAACAGTGTATCACAATTACCATTAGAAGAACTTGCAAAATGTATGATGCAACTGCACCTTTTTAGTAAATTAGGAGGAAAAAAAAACTGCATGCCAAAAAAGTGCAAGAATATTGGGTAAATAATAAATAACCATTAGAGAGTATCTACACAAATTTTCAAACATTAATATAAGCAGCCATCATTAAAATAAAAAAAATACCTTTCTATTAAAGAGTTTTTGGTCTCTCGTGTTATGTCAGGTGCTGCAGGCCAGGGTTGGGAAATTTCAGCCAGAGAATCTTTTAGTTTTCCATTTTCTAGGCAAGGAGAAGGAATTAGCTCACTATCAGGTATAGAAGATGAAAACTCCAGTTGCCGTAGTCCAAGCTCTGATGCATTACGACTACGTGTTGATAGTAGTTGAAGTGCAGAAGCAGCAGAACTCATGCTTGGTGCTTGATTTGATGCAAAATTCTCATCTTGTACAACACCAACAGATGATTGATAGTTTCTTTGCAATGTCTCAGAGGCAATTTCTGGAATATCCTGGGATATAACTGTGGAAGCACTAGATATCACATCAGGAGATCGTTCACGGGTAGGTGAAGACTGAGGTATCACCAAGGGTTCCAAACTGTGAAGCTCTAAGGGAAGATTAGAGGAAGAAACCTAATTATAAAAAAAAAAAAAAAAGTGTTAGGATAGAAGCTATTAAGAGTCCCAACTCTAAATCTCTACAGAGGCAGGAATGACAGCAATAAAGGACTTAAAAGGGTTGTTTGGAATTTTAGAACTTGGGCAGGATGCTGGGAATAATCACCTTCTTCCCTGTGGCTGCTGATCTGTCTCAATAGTCATGTGTAAGACAGAACTTTCACTTGCAAAGCCTCTACATGCACTGAACCAGACAGCAGTAGCGTACAAAGAGCTGAAGATTATAATTTTATTTTTCATTTATTTTATTTTTGTTTTTTAAGAGGGGGGGGGGTCTATGACCAGCCACAAGATCAATGTATAGAATCTCCCATAAAACAGTGAAAAAAATAAAAAAAATAAATTTAAAAATAAATAAAAGTTCTAAATCACGCTCACTTTCCCTAGAATACATACAAAAGTAGAAAATTACTGTGAAACACATACACATTAGGTATTCTGTGTCTGAAAGTGCCCGGTCTACTGAATATAGGGTATCTGCAGTGTTCCTGTTCCGTCGGGAAGGGGTTAATAGGAGCACTGCAGATACCCTATATTTAGCCAGACTGAATTCCAAGTGGGGGAAGAAAAAAAAACAGTCCTCAAGCTCAGGGAAGGGGCAGACAGACAACCAAAACACCCCCTTGACAGCACCCAGCATCTACTGCACCCAAAAACTCCGACCATTTTAATTTTTGAAATTTTCCAGTAGCTGCTGCATTTCCCCCCTAGGCTTATACTCAAGTCAATAAGTTTTCCCAGTTTTTTGTGGTAAAATTAGGGGCCTCGGCTTATATTTCGGTCGGCTTATAGTCTAGTATATACGGTACCCTGCTACGATGGGTATCGGGTCTCCCCAAGGGTCGGAAGCTCTGTGGACACAGCGCTAATAGCTGCTGGGATCCACAGAGACATGATTAGGACCAGATATATTCAGGTCCCGATCATGCAGCGGCCATATTAGGGAAAGTTTGATGGAATAACAAACTTTCCCTGACATTAGATGCCGCCCGCAGGTAGATGAACCTGTAGCTGAGCTCCGATCGGAGGGTTTAACTCCTTGGCTGCTGATGTTTCATCCAAGGGGTTCGACGATGCATAGGGTCCCCCTGGGCATCCATTGCAGCGAGATCAGGGGGTACCCAAAAGTATTTTCTGCAGCCTGGGGTCTGGCCAGTTTCATTTACACATCCCAATATTAATATCTGTGAAAAGGTTGCTGGGTCGAAATGCTCACTATACCTCTTGATAAATTCTGTGAGGGGTGTATTTTCCAAAATGGGGTCGCTTGGAGGGGAGGGGGGCTGCGGCAGAAAGAGAATGAATAAGCTGTGGAAGCTAATATCAGGGGACACCCCATATTTAGAGCTTATGAGAGAAGAGAGACCAGAAGTGACCCTTAAAATGATCCCAAAGTGACTCCCCCAATCATAGGAGCTACTGTGACATACGAGGGAATTTGGTGTATGCAATGTACTCTGCATAGTTTACATATTCCCTCTTCACCATCCGCTGTGCAGTCATGTCTGGGATACTAATACTCACTACACCCCCTGATAAATTCTTTGTGCAGTTTTCAAAATGAGATCACTCCTTTGGGGAATCCACTTTTCTGGTACTTAACAGGCTCTACAAGCATGATATGGTGTCCAGATACAAACATCTGAATCTGTACTTCAAAAGCCGCATAGCGCTCCTTTTCCATCTGAGCCCTGCTGTGTGCCCAAACTGCAATTTATGCTACTGGTGTACCCAGGATAATGTACGTAATGCCATATGTGGGTATAAATGGATATTAGGGGACATTTGGAGCACAGACTGTTTGGTTTTTGGATGCCATGACAGAAGGATAATTTTGAAGAGCTGAAACGCCAGTAAAGTGGAATTCCCTGATATGTGACCTTATTTTGGAAACTACACCCCTGAATGATTTATCCAGGGGTACAGAGAGCATATTTAACTCCCAAGCGTTGCTATAGCTTATTATCCATAAATTAATACGAAGCTGATTGTGAAAATATTAAAAAATTTTTTTTTGTAATACATCATTTCAGTGCATAATATGTTGTGCCCGACTTGTATCATAGATGAACATTTGAAAAGTTGTGGTGTCCAGCATACCTGCATAACAGTTTTTGGAGTGTGTATCTCTTCTGACATAAGTTGGGCACAACATATCAGGCACTGAAATGGAGAATCTCTAGAAAAATTCCATTTTTAACTTCCCAATATCAGTTGCGATTTTGTTTCTGGAACTAAATAAATGCAACAATCAAGGGTTAAAAATGCTCGCTATGCCACTTGGTAAATCCCATCAGTGGGATAGTGCCCAAAATGGACATGTCTGTGGAATCTACTTTATTGGCAATTCAGGGGCTTTGCAAAAGTGGCATGACAACCAAAAACCAAACTGTGCTCCAAAGACCAAAATAGCACTCCTTCCCTTCTGTGCCCGGCTGTGCCCAAACAGCCGTTTCTACCCACATAAGGCATTAAGTACGTTATCTTGGGTACACCAGTGTCATACATGTGGGCATACACTACCATTTGGGTAAACAGCTGCGCCCAGATGTGAAGGAGTGATATGTGCTTTTGGAGTACAGATTTAGATTGTTGGTTTTTGGACACCATGTCACATTTGCAGAGACCCTAAAATTGCCCGCACAAAAAAGTTCACTTCTTAGGGAATTCCAGTTTACTGTCGCCTCCAGGACTCTGCAAAAACAACATGGCGCCCAGAAAGTTACTCTAAATCTGTACTCCAAAAGCTAAAAAGCGCAAGCAGCAGTTTACACCTGCATATATAATTTTTTTTCCCTTCGGGATGGCCCACTTAATAGTTTTAGAAGTGCAGGTCTCTAACAAAGTGGGTGCAACATATTGGGCACCAAAATGGCATATTTCTTTTAAAAATTTAAATTTTTATTTTGTACATTAATTTTTGGGAAGCATTTTCAGGCTCAAAATGATAATACCCCTTAATACATTTCTTGATGGGGTTACTTTTGAGGGGTTTCTATTGTACTGATACTTTAGTAAAATCTGCCCTTCAAAACCCAAGTAACACTCTTTCCATTCTGAGCCCCAGGAAATTACAGGCCGGTAAGTCTGACCTCGATAGCAGGAAAAATCTTTGAGCAAATTGTCAAGGAACATTTACTTCGGTACCTGGATGGGAAGGCATTAATTAACCAGAGCCAGCACGGCTTTATGACCAATAAATCTTGTCAGACTAACCTGATTTCCTTCTACAACAAAATCACTGAATGGTTGGACCATGGGAATGCCGTGGACATAGTATATCTTGACTTCAGTAAGGCATTTGATAAAGTATCACATAACCTTCTTATTGAAAAAATGTTTAAGTATGGCTTTGACAAAAAATCAGTTAGGTGGATTCACAACTGGCTTAATGATCGGGCACAACGAGTAATACTAAATGGCTACACATCGAACTGGATGAAAGTCAAAAGCGGGGTGCCGCAGGGCTCTGTTCTGGGCCCAGTACTTTTTAATATCTTTATAAATGATCTGGACGATGGAATTATTGGGGAACTCATAAAATTTGCAGATGATACGAAGATAGGAGGAATAGCCAACACTAGAGAGGAGAGAGAGTGTATTCAAAAGGACTTAGACACACTGGAACAATGGGCTGAGGCGAACAAAATGGTATTTAACAGGGACAAATGCAAAGTTCTACATCTGGGTAACAGAAATGTAAAAAACATATATAGTATGGGAGGAATAGAACTTAGTGATAGCATAGGGGAAAAGGACTTGGGCATAATAGTAGATCACAAATTCAACATGAGCCAACAGTGCGGTGCTGCTGCAAAAAAGGCGAATAAAATTCTGGGATGTATCAAGACAAGCATCGAATCTAGATCAAGAGAGGTCATTATTACGCTGTACTCTTCCCTGGTCAGACCACACCTGGAATACTGTGTACAGTTCTGGGCGCCTCAGTTCAAGAAAGACATCGATATATTGGAGCAAGTCCAGAGAAGAGCAACCAAAATGGTGGAAGGTCTGAAAACCATGTCCTATGAGGAGCGGCTAAAAGAATTGGGATTGTTTAGTTTGCAGAAGAGAAGGCTGAGGGGAGATTTAATAGCAGTCTACAAATATCTGAAAGGTAGTCACAGTGCAGAGGGATCTACCCTATTCTCATTAGCACAAGGAAGTACAAGAAGCAATGGGATGAAACTAAAGGGAAAGAGATACAGATTAGACATTAGGAAAAACTTTCTGACAGTGAGGGAAGTGAGAGAGTGGAATAGGCTGCCACGGGAGGTGGTGGGCGCTCCATCAATGGAAATCTTCAAGCGGAATCTGGATAAACATATAGCTGGGATGATTTAGGAAAACCTGCACTCGCAGGGGGTTGGACCCGATGGCCCTTGAGGTCCCTTCCAACTCTACCAAAAAGAAAAAAAAAAAAAAAAAGATGTACCCATACAGCAGATTATCACCACATATGAGGTGTTGCCGTGTTCATGAGCAATTGTTTAACAATCTGTGGGGAGCTTTTTCACCTTTAACCCCTTGTGAAAATGAAAACTTTGGAATTAAAGGGACATTTTAGTAATTTTGAACCTATACATAACTGGGAAAGGGAAATTAATACGTTCATATACTGTATATTCCCTATATGTGTATATATTCTTTCAATAACTTAAGCTTGTAACATGCCTCTCCAGGTCAGCTTGACCCATATTCCATATTAATCAGAATATTTGCAGACATAATGCCGCAACCCATAATAAACAGAGTAATAAAGTGGCTGGAATAAAGTGATAAGATGGTTATTAAAAAAGCTTAAGATAAGACTAATGGAAAAACCCATGTCAAAATAGACTTTGGGGACAGGAGGGTGAGTTCTACGTATTACTTTGTACTCTGCGGTCTGCAGTGCAGCAGCCTCCTCCTTAGCCGTCCGCGATGGGTGCAGGTGGCCTAGTATAGGTGCAGCTCCGGGACCATGTGGGCTGCCGCCATCTTGCTCACTGTTTCCCTGCTGAATCGGTACGCCCACATTCAGCCCCCAACCTATGGTGCCGCAGCCCTGGCTCTATAGCCCGCCCACAGCCTGCCATGCACCAATAGGAGGTGCGTGGACAGACCAGCGCTGATGGAATTCCAGCTTCTACAGCCGAGCCCGGAGGGGTCTTTGGAGGGTCACGGTGGCGATTTGGGGTGAGTGACCTACATTTAAAGTAGCCTATTACCCCTTCCTGGGCAGTGTGTGTGTGTGTGTGTGTGTGTGTGTGTGTGTGTGTGTGTGTGTGTGTGTGTGTGTGAAATTTCACCAAAATCCATTCAGCCGTTTGGCTGTGACTGAGGAACAAACATCCAAACACACAAACATCCAAACTCACAAACTTTCACCTTTATAATATTAATAGGATACATAGGATATCAAATCATTATAGGGTGAGAGGATATTGTTAGTAGAAAAAATATCTAGTTAAGAACACAGAACTTGATGGAATGTGTCTGCGCAGCTTACGTAAAACACTATTATATATGGTCTATACTTAAGAAAAAAGTAAAGAAAAACTAAGTTATACCTGGACAACTGATCTAGCAGTTAGTGTCTCAGACATTGTTGGAAAAGGTACTGAAGAAGTTCTTGTTGCCGCTTGAAGGCTTCCACTACTTGATCCACTTATACAGCCAGTCATATTACTCTCAATCTTTAGCTTTGGAAGCTCATCACCAAGCCTAAAAAAAAATAAAGATTATTATGTCTGAGATAATTGTAATGGGACCATATTAGACAAATACTTTAATTTTGATCACATGCTAATTATATAGCATATCTTTACTTTTAACTATTTAAGGATGCAATTTATTTTGAGTTTTGTATTTCTAACTCTGCATTTCAAAAGCTAAAACATTTATTTATCTGTAAACATGGGTGCTTGTCTTCTGGAGGAAGTGTGTCATATTTTAAGATGGCACAATTCTGGAGCAGATACATGTTTAAGATTTTATTAAAGTTTTTCAAGGTGCATGATAAAATACAATACTATCAATTTTGGTTTTAATTTTTTTTTTCTTTTTCCACACTATGGTAAGAAACAGAATGACACTAATTTTTTC
The DNA here is from genome assembly GCF_031893055.1 of Leptodactylus fuscus. Classification (NCBI taxonomy): domain Eukaryota; kingdom Metazoa; phylum Chordata; class Amphibia; order Anura; family Leptodactylidae; genus Leptodactylus; species Leptodactylus fuscus. The sequence continues at coordinate 38,357,664 of NC_134271.1, forward strand.
AAGCAACATTCACATCTGTATTGGAGTTCTACAAAGCAATGATAGCCAAAAATTGCCAAAAGAAAATGTTCTGCACATTGGGGGATTTTTCCTCTGCTGGTTTCAGTTTAAAAGCAACAGACCCCATTATAGCAAAAAGGGTCCACTGGTCTTCGTGTGTAAACACTATTTTAGCGGTCAGTGCCTCCGTTGTTCGAGTCTACAGACACAGAGGAAAAAGCAAAGAATAATTCATGAACACCCACTTTTCATTTCCTGGAAAGGTAATTGGCCCCTACACCTCCCCAAAATGCCTGCAGAACAGAAGACAGTGTGAAATAAGATTTTAAAGGGGCTCTATCATTGGCAAAATGGTTGGTTGATTGATTGTACAGCCAATTGTCTCAAACACATGAACAGTCATAATACTTTCAACAAGCTTTTGACTATCCCAGATACTTGGAAATTTAACAAAAGAAAGTAGTTCAATGCTAATAAAGTGCTAAAAAAAAAACATATCACACAAATAGATGTGTTAGTTTAACATAGGACCACAAAGCAAACTATGCCACAGGTCTGTCAGTATAGCCCATAAACAACAACAAAAAAAAACAACATGGCAAACTGTCATAAGTCTAAATATGGCCAACCAATATCAGACAGTCTAAAAACTTTAGCAGTCTAAAATGTGTAGGTACAGCTTAAAGAACCAAGCCTCAGGTCTTCAATGCAAAAAAGCATGTAGAGGGATCATACCCTGAGACGGAAGATAGACAAGTAAAAGGAGGACAGTGGTTGGGGGGGAGTGGAGTATTGATGATGCTTTGTTTCCAGAAATGCGGAAACAGAACTCAACTTCATCAGAAAATGTGCCTGGGGTGGCCATGTGACTGCCCAAAGTATATAGGTAAATACATATATATATATATATATATATATATATATATATATATATATATATACACACACACAGACACATATACATAATATGACTCCTATCATGGCACTGCCTTGAGTGACTGCCTCGATACAGAGCTCCAAGCTGGGAGCAACCGTTATCTTCCTTTTTCACTCTTTGTCCATCTTCAAGAATCCTCTAACCAAGCAAACTAGCACTATGAATTAGCAACTATGAATCGAATGGAAGACCCTGTGGAGTATATTTTTCCTTTTGTTTCTATTGTTAAGCACGGACAAAACTCAAGACCTGAATCAGCTGGAGTTTTCCTGATTGCACATGTGCCTGTTACCATCCTCCCAGGAGCTAAGGACAGCATGTTTCACCATGCGGCATGGAGTAGAAACCTGCGTGGATGTGTGGACTTCTTTCAAGGAGATGATTTTTGGCGTCTATTGAAGATATGTGAAGATGCCTACAGCTGACTGGTATTTCTTTCAATTACTGTGGACACGTGGGACTCTGTTACAGCCTGGGAACCTACCATCACCCACCTACCCCATGAGTTTATGGAAGTTTGGCAAGAGAGCAGCACCCTGTTTACCGGGATGGCTTCAGACGTCTTTGGGCAGTAGAACACAGGGGTAAGAAGAAAGGAGGAGGGCTTGTTATGAAGGACATTTGGGACATTTTTTGTGGTTAATGGACAATAGTGCTGATACAAGATACCAAACTATCAGCTGTGAGCAGGAGATCTCACCACCTACCAAAGAACTACCACATGTTATTGTGATAGCTGCCTATGTCCCCCACCTCTGCAAAAAAACGTTTCTGCCTGCTATATCTATAAGCTGCCCCCTCCTCATGTCCTACAACCGCAGTAGGCTGCATTATTAACATCACTTCTCACAGAGAACTAAATGATCCTGCAGTGTGTCTTTGTTTCTTTCTTTTTTAGTTGCTATGATTCCTAGTATTTCTCTATCTGCCATGAGCTTGTATGTGTTTCTCTCTTGTTATATACTACTGTACCATCCATGAAACTATCACTGAAATTTCCCCATTGTGGGACTATTAAAGGATTATCTTACCTTATATATAAATATATACAAAATTAGATTTTCTTTTTCCAGGCATGTTAAAAATTGGCAAACTGCAAATTTGGATTAAAGGTGTTTGCCCATGTTTGTTAGCACTGAAGCAGATCAGAGAATATGCAAAGGTGTCTACACACTGAGGGTTAGCATGTGTTTACACAGAGAGATAACAGCCCTGGCTGAGATAAGGCTGCTGCTAACAGCTGTTTAATATATTTGGTGGCCAGAATATAACCTCAGGTGTTTGGAGTCGTGTGCAGGCTGACCCAATGGACGGACTTGCCTGAAAATTTGTATGTGTGCTAATCAAGGCATTATTATTATTATTATTTATTTATTTATATAGCACCATTAATTCCATGGTGCTTTACATTTGGGGGTTACCGTATTTTTCGGACTATAAGACGCACTTTTTTTCCCCAAAATTTTGGGGGAAAAGAATGGTGCGTCTTATAGTCTGAAGGTGGCGCCTGGCATCCGCTGTAATAGAGAGGCGGAAGCCGGCAAGTGATAGACGCCGGGGCCTGAGACATCGCTACGATCCTCTGCCCCGCATGAAGCCAGCAGCGGCAGGGGTGATGCTATTCCGCTCCTCCGTCCCCCCGCCGCTGGCTTCATGCAGGGCAGAGGATCATAGCGATGTCTCAGGCCCCGGCGTCTATCCCACCCCGGCATCCGCCTCTCTAGTACAGCGGATGCCGGGTCAGTATCCGTGGCCCCTTCTCCCCCGGGGCCGGTCCCCACCGGCCCCGTACCTGTAAAGTTGCAGGCCGGCTCCTGCGCGGCGATATCGCAGGAGCCGACCTGTTCGGGTGACAGCCGGGAGCCTAATGAGGCTCCCCGGCCTGTCACGGCTATATTAGTATTGCGGCTGGTCTCTATGACCAGCCGTAATACTAATAGACAGAATGTCCCATAGACGGCAATACAGTTGTATTGCCGTCTATGGGACTTGCGATCAAGTGACCGCAGGTTCAAGCCCCCGGGGGGGAATAAAATAGTAAAAAAAAAAAAAAAAAAAAAGCTTTAAAAATATGAAATAAATAAAAGTTCTAAATCACCTCCTGTTCTTTTTTCAATACAAGGTGATCTAAGCAATAGATATCCCCCAAAATGGTATAACTAAAAATTACAGCTGGCCCCGCAAAAAAAACGCTCTATGCATCCCCGTACAGCTGCAGGGTCACCTGTCAATGTGGCCTTGCAGCTGTTGCAAAACTACAACTCCCATATATTAAATATTTTACCAGTTTTTGCTTCAAAATTGTTTTCCCCTATTTTCCTCCTCTAAAACCTAGGTGCGTCTTATAGTCCGAAAAATAAGGTACTTACAATTTGGGGGTTACATACAATACACAGAATATACAGGTAGATATAATGCTAATAATGACCGACTGGCACAGTGGGGTAGAGGGCCCTGCCCGCGAGGGCTTACAATCTATGAGGGAAGGGGGGTAGAGACAGAAGGAGAGGGGGAGACTGTACAGATGGCAGTGCGGTGATAGTGTTATTGGAGGTTGTAGGCCTTCCTGAATAGGTGAGTCTTCAGGGCCTTCTTGAAGCCTGTGATTGTTGGGGTCAGTCTTATGTGTCGTGGTAAGGAGTTCCAGAGTATGGGGGATGCACGAGAGAAGTCTTGGAGACTGTTGTGTGAGGAGTGGATGAGAGCAGAGCGGAGTAGGAGGTCATTGGAGGATCTGAGGTTACGTGTGGGCAAGTAGCGGGAGATTAGTTCAGAGATATATGGAGGGGACAGGTTGTGGATGGGGGAAACGGACAGCATGAAAAGAAAAATAAAAAATTAATACGAAAACTCCCCACCAGGGGATAATGTGGCACTGTACAGTGAGCAACGGTGCAAGTCCTGTGTCGAAATTTGGTGATGTCCCATTTGGACCACCGACTAGCATGACTGTTAAATGTGGCCGCCATCATGTATGGGGAGCATGGTCATCCTATGCATAACCTGCTTGACGCTTGCGTGTAACGTCTCTGGTGAGATGCTGCGCACTTACAACGTGATGCGGTCTTTGAGATCAGCAGGGTTTCGACATTCCCCCGATAAACACGCTCCTTCAAATGTCCCCACAACCAGAAATCACAAGGAGTGAGATCCGGAGAGCGCGGTGGCCACGTTGTAGGGAATGAGTGACTCAAAATCCTGTCATTGGGAAAATGTGCACAAACAGCGTTCTTCAAAGGATTTGCAATGTGAGGAGGGGCTCCTTCCTGCATGAAGGTGATCGTCTGCAGACACCGCCGCTGTTGGAGTTGGGGAACAACCACTGTTTCCAGCATTGTCCGGTACCTCGCTGCTGTGACGGAACAGGTGGCAAACCCAGTTGGGCCCAAATCTTCAAAAAAAAAAAAACTGTCCGATCATGAACGATAAGGTGAACCCACACCAAACGCTCACCTTGGGCGAATGCAACGGAACCCCCTCGAGCGCACGCGGGTTTTCGGTGACCCATATGCGACAGTTGTGTGTTGACCGTTCCATTCAGGTAAAAATGCGCTGTCGCTCCACAGGATATTCCAAGGCCAATTGGTATCCACTTCCACTCTGGCCAGAAACATTAATGCAAATGTCATGAAGGTGTCATTGTCACGAGGAAGCAGTTGGTGATGATTTTTAGGATTATTTTATTTATTTTCATGCCTCCGTTTCCCCATGCCTTGATAAGCACACATAGAAATTTTCAGGCAATTCCGTCCATTGGGTAATATATTACACAACTATGGTGGTGTTGTGGCACCGTAAGTCCCCCTGTTCGCTAACAGTTACCGTTATAACTCTAGTTCTCTCTCTCTGCTTTACCCTTTTTCTCACCAGGACTCTCCTGGTGGCTGCTGTTTCAGCTGGCTGATAGTCCAATTGGGGGGAGTAGCTAGAGGGAAGTGGGTGATTTCCTACTAGTTCTCCTCGCAGTCAGAGCAACTGGTAGGACCCTACTTACCGTACACACACTTGTTAACTTGATAACTTGTTTTTAGCTGCAAAGGCTTATTACTTTAGCCCTCTGTTACTTTCCCCCCACTCCTCACTCTTAACCTCCTCTCCCCCCACCCACTCTATTGCGTGTATACTCATTCCCCAGACTAGTCACAGTAGATAAGTCTAGATATGGATATACGAGCAACAACTTTTAAGGGATTTAACTCCCCTGAAAAACACCATCATATCACCCTACTTCTGAAAAAACTTGCCACTTCTGTGCTCTTTTTACAAGAAACAGATCAAAAATAACCGCATCCAAGCTGTCTAGGAAAGACTTCACTCCGTAGTTCCACAGTACCAGTGCTTCATCCTCCTCGAGAGGAGTTTCAATTGCCTTGCACCACACATTCCCTTTTTGGGCATGAGCGAAATTTACGGATGCAGAAGGCAGAGTACTCTTTCTAAAAAGGGAAATCGCCAAAAATCATCTCCTTGAAAGAAGTCCACACATCCACGCAGGTTTCTCCTCCATGCCGCATGGTGAAACATGCTGTCCTTAGCTCCTGGGAGGATGGTAACAGGCACATGTTATGAAACAGAAACAGACGGTAGTGTAAACGTTCCCTTATATCAGGAAAAAAAGGTGCGATCAAAAACTTCTTAAACTCTCTTGATCTACTGACAGTAAACGATTCAGGCGCTTCCTCATTGCTAACCCCGACTACGACGTGTGAGGTTAGAGAAGTCATTCAGAGTATATCGCCGGGGGGAAAGCCCTGGTCAGGATGGACTGTCATTGGGTGATTTCGAACGTTTCCAGCGAGTATTGTTACCACACCTGAGCATTCAATTCCCTACTGAACAGAGGCAGTTGGCCATGACAGTCACTTGAGGCTCACATTGCCATCATACCAAAAGGCGGCAAAGATCCCCTAATCTGCGGGAGTTATAGGCCAATTTCCCTCTTGAACTTGGACCTAAAACTTTGGGCCAAACTTCTAGCCTACAGATTGAAGAATACTGAACCAATCTCGAGAGACCATGAACAATCTGGGTTCGTAGCCAAGAGAGAAGGAAAAGATAACGCCCACAGAATTCTCCAGGCTATCCACTTTGCCCACAAATCGCACAACCCGCTTGTCCTTCTCGGCATAGATGCCGAGAAGGCCTATGATAGGGTTAGTTGGAAGTTCATGCAAGGCACACTACTACGATTTGGCTTCCCCAGGCAGTTTGTAGAGGCGGTGGTTCACTTCCTACTCTCGGCCACATACCAGGTTAAAAGTCAATGGGTCGCTCTCGGGCCCTTTTGACATCACTAACGGCACGAGACAGGGGTGCCCGCTATCCCCCACTCTATTCGTACTGATAATAGAGACCCTACTTCAGCGGATCAGTCAGGATGAGAGGATAAAAGACCTGCAGTTTGGCTCTGAGGAATTACAAGTGACAGCCTTCGCTGACGATCTACTGTTTTTGATAACGAATCCCAGAGTTGGGCTACCAGCTCTCACGTAACAGCTGGACCATTAAAGAGGACCTTTCACAACATTTGGGCACATGCAGTGTTATATACTGCCAGAAAGCCGACAGTGCGCTGATTTCAGCGCACTGTCGGCTTTCCCGATCTGTGTCCGGTGTAAAGAGCTTACGGTGCCGGTATCGTAGTGCTCTATGGTCAGAAGGGCGTTTCTGACCATTAGCCAGAGACGTCCTTCTGCCTCGCGGCGCCAATCGCGCTGTGCTGTGGAGCGGGGAGGAACTCCCCCCTCCCTCTGCTCGCAGCGCTCGTCCATAGAAGAGCATTATCAGGAAAGGGAGGGGGCGTTCCTCCCCGCTCCACAGCACAGCGCGATTGGCACCGCGAGGCAGAAGGACGTCCCTGGCTAATGGTCAGAAACGCCCTTCTGACCATAGAGCACTACGGTACCGGCACCGTAAGCTCTTTACACCGGGCACAGATCGGGAAAGCCGACAGTGCGCTGAAATCAGCGCACTGTCGGCTTTCTGGCAGTATATAACACTGCATGTGCCCAAAAGTGGTGAAAGGTCCTCTTCAAGGTTTTCTTTCTAACGTCAAAGATAACTACAGCAAATCGGAACTTCTTAATATCACACTATCGCAATCCCAACTGTCCCTGATCAAACCCCTCACAGCATTCTCCTGGACTGCTGGTCCGCTGAAAAATTTAGGGATATTGGTCACTTCCCATTTATGCGACATCTACCATGCAAACTACCCTCCAATCCTAGAGGAGATCAAGCGACTGCTCTCAAATTATGATATCCCGTTAATGTTGTGGATGGGTCGTATCAATTTGCTTAAGACTTACATTTTGCCAAAACTACTGTATCTGATGCAAATGATCCCAATCTTGTTGCCAATGTCCTTTTTCATAGAGACACGCAAGCTGTTTTCACAGTTTGTGTGGAAGCGCAAACGTCCTAGATTGGCCCACTCTATACTAACTCGCAACAAACGCCTGGGAGGCATGTGATTTCCAGACATTCACACATACTACCTGGCAATACAACTGAATCATTGGCTGGAATTGGTCCGCCCCTCTAGGAATCCCTCAGTAGCGCGCTTCCTACGGCTCACGCATGGCCCTTCCTTTCTGAAAGAGTGTGACAAGATTAAGAGCCCCCTATTAATAACCCCTGCTAAAACGTGGCTCCGCCTCGCCCCGCAGCTAGCCCCTTTCCCATCAGTGATGATGCCCTCCTCTCGGATTCCTTACTCTCTATTTGAGATGCCAGGCCTACTCTCGGACCTCTGGGTGAGAATAGATGACCGCACAGAGACCTACTCAATCATCCCTTACCACTGACCAATTCCGCTCCCTATTAAACAGAAACGATCTCACTGACCTCCACCAAGCCCACATCAATAAACTGTGCTCTATGTTTGTCGCTCAGTATGCTACCCACACATCTTGTACTGACTTTGAGCAATTAATTGCAGCGCCTTTACCTAAGCTGAGAAAGATTTCAAACCTGCACCGCTTTTATATGTTGTGGGAGGTGTGTACCCTTTGAGCCCGTACGTATACATTCACCCCTAAGTGGGCCATGATCTCCGCTTTCAGTTTCTCATAGTCCTTGGCATCCTCAACGGCTAAGTCGTAGTACGCTATCTGAGGTTCTCCTGTCAGGAATGGCGCCACTACTCCGGCCCATTGCTCCTCTGGTAAAAACCCTCTCTCTCATCAGTACGCTCAAATACTGCAAGGAACACCTCCACTTCATCGTCAGCTGTCATCTTTTGGAGACATTGGGTAACCCTTTTGGCCGCTGTCTCAGCAACCGCTGTCGGTTCCCGTGACACACTAGAGGCTCCTGCTGACAACTTAGCCACTTCTTTCACAACCTCTTCAATGAGCTGACGATCCTCACGTGCGCTTTCCAGTAATGCAGCACTTGTTTGCTGTTGCGTGGCATTAGCTTGCTGTACGCTTTCCAGCAACGCAGCATTGGTTTGCTGTTGCGTGGTATTAGTTTGCTGTTGCGCGGCATTAGCTTGTAGAAGTGCTTTCAGTATTTCCTCCATCTTGGGACCTGCGGGGTCTTTACTGGACAACTTTGCAGCTGCTTTAACCCAGGACATTAACTGCTTACTGGTCCAGCTGTGCTGGGATCAGTAGCGCCCGCATCCTCCACCATATGTGATGTACGGGGGATTCAGAAGCTCTGGTTTCTTTCCCAATAGCAGTCTTTATTGCAGCAGACAAGCTTAAAGGTACAGGTAGTGCTGCTCAGCATGACAAAAACAAATGAAAATAAAGACCTACGCCTCTCCGGCGGCTTACTAAATGAGTTATTTCCTCACTAACCAGGGGGTCAGCATACTGCTCACCTCCTAACAAACAGGGTTCACAAGTAAACAAGGGGTACACATACCCAGCCCTTTAACATCATCCTTTTTAGCAGAGATTTTTCTAGACTGGTTGAGTGTGTTTCAGTCTCACTAACCAGCACAGCTGTGCTACTTACAGAGCTCTGCTGGTCTGTTTCCAAGCCTGGAATGGATTGACCTGCAGGACTGGCCCGAACTTTACTCCAGTCCGGGACCTACAAGCTATACGCCTGTGCATACTGCAACAGTCTTGGAGAAAAATAGCGGTTCCCCATACTATACCTCTCTCCACTTTGCAATACATCTACGTATACATGCATCCCCCCCTCCCACCCCTGTGTTACCACCACCCACGCTCCACCACCCCCCCCATTCTTATATTAAAAAAAAAAAAAATTTAAATGTTCACGTTGGGATGTGGTACACACCCTCATCCCTGCAGTTGTCTTCTGACTCTTATTGTTTACCATTTTGTTTACTATTCTGCAAATGTTATGTTATAAATAAAGAATTGCTAAAAAAAAAACAATAACAACTAATCCTCTGATGTGTGTGGGTGTGTGCTGAGCTGTGTATCTAATCCTCTCATGGGTGTATCTCAGTTTGTATATAAGATATGATAACCTGGAGTAATGTTGTGTACTTGTGGAGGGTTGTGTGCATTTGGCAGTTGGAATATGAGAGAAAGACTTACAGGTTTGTCTTACTAAGGCTGGTCACTGTTTTGGGAATGGTATCTCTAAGAGTGTTGAGACACAGTCTACAACCATCACGGACACCTGAATGATCTGTGTGTCAAATTTGGTGAAGATCAGTCCATTCGTTTAGTCGCGCATAAAGAACAGACAAACAGGCTCATGGTTATATATACGAGATAAATAAAGAGAAAAAAAAATTCAATCTGGGGTCACACTGGGAAAACAATGGGCCATTATCTTACAGGTTCTGGTTCTTTTTTTTTTCTTCTACCCTTTACCTTAATTAAAAATTACATATTCTATATATATGCTATATTCTGTGAGTCAGCATGATCGCTATAATATCAAACTTATAAAATATTTTAAACAATTTACCTTCAAAACATTGCAACATTTCTGTGTTTGTACCTATGTAAAGGTTGTTTTTGCAAGGCAAGCTTTTATTGCCACCTTTTTGGAAAATATCTGACATTTTGATCACTTTCCAATTATTTTTCTTTGAGAAGTGAAGTGATGGAAAAAAAAACCCCCAAAAAAACAAACAAGCAAGTCATTTTTTCCTGCTACAACATTCCAAGTATGAGATTAATATGGTTATGGTCAATGGAATCCAAGATGCAGTAACTAAGCTAGCCAATATACAGGGCACAGAGCTATCTGTGATCTGTACAGTACATGGACCATACAAACCCTTGAAAAGCTGATCCACATGAAGGGGAAAAAGGGAAGTTTTCTCCGCTCCAATCCGGCAATACTTATCATTAGGATAGCTATAAAATTAAAATTCCTAGAGATCATTTTAAGAAAACATTTGAACATTGAAAAAGTGTGCCTGATATCCTTAAAAATATGCCTTGACATTTCAAAACATTTCAACTTCAAAAGTAATTCCAACACAACCTTTAATGCTGTATGTGCTAAATAAATAGATTTTCTTCAATTTTTTATACTCTGGTTAGGGCAGGTTTCACAACAGCACCCCGATCTCCGTTTTGCAGGTTTCCGTTTCCTACCCGAGAAACTGGACAGGAGACAGAAACCAGAAGGCAGTGTTCAAACCCATTCATTTGAATGGGTTTGCAAAGTGTCTGCCTGTGAGCGTCTTCTGCTCTCCGAGGCAAAACCGTTTTGTTTTTTGTTTTTTTAACCGGACACAAAGTCGGTCATGAAGGACTTTGTGCCCAGTTTAAAAAAATAAATAAATAAAATTTCGCTGCGGAGAGCAGAAGACTCTCACGGGCGCTCACCGGCAGAAACTGAATGCTGGGTTTCCGTCTTCTGCCGACAGAAAACGGAAACCCACAAAACGGAGATCGGGTGAGAGATCGGGTGCTGGTGTAAACCGGCCCTCAGCAGGTAAATCAGAAAATTAAAAAGAAAAACTATAAAACAAAATTGTTCTTTAAGAAAGAAAGAGGGGTAACTTCAGAAAATAGCATTTAGATAAAACATGAAAATAAAATATTACCTTGACATTGAACTATCGCTTGTAGAGGCATTACTTAGAGAAGTAATAGATGTGAGTGAACCAATACTTGCTGTAGAAGAGGAGACCATCTGCCAAAAAAATAATAATGAAATATAAACAAACTGCAGTAAATGAATCCTTTATTAGCCTAGTTTTTCTGAAATTATCTTTACACATACATTATATTGTGTGATAAATATCTGTTAACATGCTTTAAGTTTGTTTATAAAAAATTTTAATCAAAATATCAATTGTGAAAGATTAATTTAGAGTGTTCAATAGTAGTTACACCACATAAGTGTTAATATTTACCACTTGTCTATTTTATGTAAACAATTTTTTGAAAGTGCATACATTTTTCTAAGTTGTTACAAGGATTAGTAGAAAATTTTCAAGCTTCAAGAAAATGTCAAGATTGTTTTTAGGGTCCAATTGAAAACTTAAAGGAATTTTGAGCAGCTTATATAATAGAAATCCTAAATAAATGATTCAATAAAAACTTTAAACACAATCTTGAATATGTTGAATGAGTTACATTTTTCTCCTTTTTTCCCCCCAATTTTCAAATCTACACGCATCGTTTTATAGGGTAATAACTTTGGAATGCTTTGACTCATCCAAGTGATTTGGGGACTTTTTTGTGACACATTGTTTGTTTTCGATTTTTTTTTTTGGTTTTTATTGACGAAAAAAATAAATTGGTTAAAATACTAGTACGGCAGATGCCGAGTATTTAACGGTTGTGTTTCCAGCGGTTGCCTGGGAGTCGAGCAGCTACCATAGCTGCTGGGTGTCTACTGTTTTACACAGTAGACACCCGACAGTATTAACCCCTCCGGTGCCTCGGTCAAAGCAATAAGCAATTCCCCAAAATGGTAGAACTAAAAAGTACACCGGCTCCGCAAAAAAAGATGCCCCATACAGTGTTGGCCACAAGTATTGGCACCCCTGCAATTCTGTCAGATAACACTCATTTTCTTCCAGAAAATGATTGCAAGCACAAATTCTTTTGTATTATTACCTTCATTTAATTTGTCTTCAAAGAAAAACCACAAAAAGAATTATCAAAAAGCCAAATTGGATATAATTCCACACCAAACATAAAAAAGGGGTGGAAAAATTTTTGGCACTGTTTGAAAAATCATGTGATGCTTCTCTAATTTGTGTAATTAATAGCACCTTTTACTTACCTGAGGCACCTAACAAGTGGTGGCAATAACTAAATCACACTTGCAGCTAGTTGAAATGGATTAAAGTTGACTCAACCTCTGTCCTGTGTACCACATTGAGCATGGAGAAAAAGAAGACCAAAGAACTGTCTGAAGACTTGAGAAGCAAAATTGTGAGGAAGCATGAGCAATCTCAAGGCTACAAATCCATCTCCAAAGACCTGAATGATCCTGTTGTGTCTACTGTGGGCAGTGTCATCAAGAAGTTTAAAGCCCATGGCACTGTGGCTAACCTCCCTAGATGTGGAGGGAAAAGAAAAATTGACGAGAGATTTCAACGCAAGATTGTGCGGATGGTGGATAAAGAACCTCGACTAACATCCAAACAAGTTCAAGCTGCCCTACAGTCCAAGGGTACAACAGTGTCAACCCGTACTATCCGTCGGCGTCTGAATGAAAACGGACTGTATGGTAGGATACCCAGGAAGACCCCACTTCTTTACCCAGAGACGTGAAAAAGCCAGGCTGGAGTTTGCCAAAACTTACCTGAGAAAGCCAAAAACGTTCTGGAAGAATGTTCTCTGGTCAGAGGAGACAAAAGTAGAGCTTTTTGGGAAAAAGCATCAACATAGAGTTTACAGGAAAAAAAAAAAAAAAAAAAAAAAAGAGGCCTTCAAAGAAAAGAACACTGTCCCTACAGTCAAACATGGCGGAGGTTCCCTGATGTTTTGGGGTTGCTTTGCTGCCTCTGGCACTGGACTGCTTGACCGTGTGCATGGCATTATGAAGTCTGAAGACTACCAACAAATTTTGCAGCATAATGTAGGGCCCAGTGTGAAAAAGCTGGTTCTCCCTCAGAGGTCATGGGTCTTCCAGCAGGACATCGACCCAAAACACACTTCAAAAAGCACTACAAAATGGTTTGAGAGAAAGCACTGGAGACTTCTAAAGTGGCCAGCAATGAGTCCAGACCTGAATCCCATAGAACACCTGTGGAGAGATCTCAAAATGGCAATTTGGAGAAGGCACCCTTCAAATCTCAGGGACCTGGAGCAGTTTGCCAAAGAAGAATAGTCTAAAATTCCAGCAGAGCATTGTAAGAAACTCATTGATGGTTACCGGAAGCGGTTGTTCACAGTTATTTTGTCTAAAAGTTGTGCTACCAAGTATTAGGATGAGGGTGCCAATACTTTTGTCCGGCCCATTTTTGGAGTGTTGTGTAAAATGATCAATGATTTGACTTTTTTTCATTCTCTTGTGTTTTTTCATTGCAAGCAAAATAAATGAAGATATTAATACCAAAGAGTTTGCGCTTGCAATAATTTTCTGGAAGAAAATGGAGTTATCTGACAGAATTGCAGGGGTGCCAATACTTTTGGCCAACACTGTACATCATGTATATGTACCGTATTTTTCGGACTATAAGACGCACCTAGGTTTTAGAGGAGGAAAATAGGGAAAAAAAATTTTGAAGCAAAAACTGGTAAAATATTTAATATATGGGAGTTGTAGTTTTGCAACAGCTGCAAGGCCACATTGACAGGTGACCCTGCAGCTGTACGGGAATGCATAGTGTTTTTTTTTTTTTGCGGGGCCAGAAGTACTTTTTAGTTTACCATTTTGGGGAAAATCTATTGCTTAGATCACCTTTTATTGAAAAAAAAAAAAACCGGTGGTTTATGACATATGATTTTCTATATATATAGATAAATAAATATATATATATATATATATATATATATATATATATATATATATATATATATACATATACATACATACATACACACACTCACCGGCCACTTTATTAGGTACACCATGCTAGTAACGGGTTGGACCCCCTTTTGCCTTCAGAACTGCCTCAATTCTTTGTGGCATAGATTCAACAAGGTGCTGGAAGCATTCCTCAGAGATTTTGGTCCATATTGACATGATGGCATCACACAGTTGCCGCAGATTTGTCGGCTGCACATCCATGATGCGAATCTCCCGTTCCACCACATCCCAAAGATGCTCTATTGGATTGAGATCTGGTGACTGTGGAGGCCATTGGAGTACAGTGAACTCATTGTCATGTTCAAGAAACCAGTCTGAGATGATTCCAGCTTTATGACATGGCGCATTATCCTGCTGAAAGTAGCCATCAGATGTTGGGTACATTGTGGTCATAAAGGGATGGACATGGTCAGCAACAATACTCAGGTAGGCTTTGGCGTTGCAACGGTGCTCAATTGGTACCAAGGGGCCCAAAGAGTGCCAAGAAAATATTCCCCACACCATGACACCACCACCACCAGCCTGAACCGTTGATACAAGGCAGGATGGATCCATGCTTTCATGTTGTTGACGCCAAATTCTGACCCTACCATCCGAATGTCGCAGCAGAAATCGAGACTCATCAGACCAGGCAACGTTTTTCCAATCTTCAATTGTCCAATTTCGATGAGCTTGTGCAAATTGTAGCCTCAGTTTCCTGTTCTTAGCTGAAAGGAGTGGCACCCGGTGTGGTCTTCTGCTGCTGTAGCCCATCTGCCTCAGAGTTCGACGTACTGTGCGTTCAGAGATGCTCTTCTGGCTACCTTGGTTGTAACGGGTGGCTATTTGAGTCACTGTTGCCTTTCTATCAGCTCGAACCAGTCTGGCCATTCTCCTCTGACCTCTGGCATCAACAACGCATTTCCGCCCACAGAACTGCCGCTCACTGGATGTTTTTTCTTTTTCGGACCATTCTCTGTAAACCCTAGAGATGGTTGTGCATGAAAATCCCAGTAGATCAGCAGTTTCTGAAATACTCAGACCAGCCCTTCTGGCACCAACAACCATGCCACGTTCAAAGGCACTCAAATCACCTTTCTTCCCCATACTGATGCTCGGTTTGAACTGCAGGAGATTGTCTTGACCATGTCTACATGCCTAAATGCACTGAGTTGCCGCCATGTGATTGGCTGATTAAAAATTAAGTGTTAACGAGCAGTTGGACAGGTGTACCTAATAAAGTGGCCGGTGAGTGTATATTCTAGGGACAGGAGGTGATTTAGAACTTTTATTTATTTCATATTTTTATTATATATTTTTAAAGCTTTTTTTTTTTTTTTTTTTTACTTATTCCCCCCCCCCCTCATTAGCCTCATTAGGCTCCCAGCTGTCACCCGAACAGGTCGGCTCCTGCGATATCGCCGCGCAGGAGCCGGCCTGCATCTTTACAGGTACGGGGAAGGCACAGGTTCGGGGGAGAAGGGGCCACCGATACTGACCCGGCATCCGCTGTACTAGAGAGGCGGATGCCGGTGAGGGATAGACGCCGGGGCCTGAAACATCGCTGCGCTCCTCTGCCCTGGATGAAGCCAGCAGCGGGGGGACGGAGGAGCGGAATAGCATCACTCCTCCCGCTGCTGGCTTCATGCAGGGCAGAGGAGCGCAGCGATGTCGCAGGCCCCGGCACCTGTGCCGGCGTCTATCACTTGCCGGCTTCCGCCTCTCTATTACAGCGGATGCCAGGCGCCACATTCGGCCTATAAGACGCACCCTTCATTTCCCCCCAAATTTGGGGGAAAAAAAGTGCGTCTTATAGTCCGAAAAATACGGTAATTCTTGCTGCACAGTGAACGCCGTAAAAACGAAGCACGTAACAAAATCGCACAAATGCACTTTTTCTTCAAATCCACCCATTCTGAATTTTTTTCCAGCATCCCAATACATCGTACAAAAGAACTTGACCTCCAAACATTAAGACTTCATATGGCTCTGAGGGAGGCGAAATAAAAAAAAGTTATGGGGTTTGGAAGGGGAGGGAACAAAAACGAAAATCAAAAAATACCGTCGGCGGGAAGGGGTTAATAAACATCTACCTTGACTATCTCCTTGAATTTAGTATAAGACTTACAAGTCTAACAACAAATCTTCAAATATATAAGAAAATTTACCAAACCCATAAACTCCCAACATCCTCCTTTCATCCCAAATGAAATGGTGGGGATTGGGAGTCAATGGTCACAAAAACCCTTTCGATGCTGAAGTGATATTTGAACACAGCATCCAAAGGGTGAACATACAAGATCAAAGTTCAGTTACGATTTGCAGGTGTAAGTTGTGTGTTACTGCTGAAATTTGTTCTCTACAATGCCTGCTCAGCTTCTGAACAGATGCTATGTACATGACATAATATGTCATGTTGCAGGGGCTCTATCATCACATTTTAGTGATTTGAGCTAAAGGCTATTCAGGTGCTGTTAGTTGTTTTTAAAAAGACCCCCCCTTTTTTAATTACCTTTATAATGATTATGTAAATCACCGCCTCCAGCATTGTCCTTCCCAGCGGTTTCTATTGAAATTTTGCACGTGCACAGTAGCGCTCCCTCCGCTACCGTGCATGCTCCAGCACCAGCTCGCAATGTTCTCTATAGAAAAATGGCGCTGGAGCATGTGCAAAGATGACGCAGGGGAATGCACACAACGCCCACCGTGCACGAAGACAGTGATTTACATAGCCATTTCAAAGGCAATTTAAAAAAATTGTGGGGGGGGGGTTTAAAAATGACTAACAGCACCTGAGTAGCCTTTAAATGCTATTCAGGCATATCTTTAGCTCAAATCACTAAAATGTGATGATAGAGCCCCTTTAAGGTATATTATTTTACTTTGAAGTTAAAACGCTTATAAACCAAACAGCGATTATCCAAATGTATAAAAAAAATTCACAATCCAATTTTTGGGACCACTTGAGCTCTAAAGAGGACTTCAAATAACCATTTGCACTTTGCATATTGCACCTGTGGTAGCCAAGGCAATTTTCACAATTTTGAGATGGAAAAATAAAACCTAAGTTTCAACATTAGCAAAATCATACTAATCTCTCCATACACTGTTCAAAAAAATAAAGGGAACACTCAAATAACACATCCTAGATCTGAATGAATGAATTAAATATTCTCATTGAATACTTTGTTCTGTATAATGTACAATGCAAAGTCAACAAAATTGCACAAAAATCATCAATGGAAATCAAATCCAGGCCTCCATTGGTGAATAAATTTGGAGTCTCCCCCTCCTAAATTAAAGTGGAAAAACACACAACAGGCTGATCCAGCTTTGATGTATTGTCCTTAAAACATGTCTAAATGATGCTCTGTAGTGTGTGTGGCCTCCACATTCCTGTATGATCTCCCTACAACGCCTGGGCATGCTCCTGATGAGGTTGCAGATGGTCTCCTGTGGGATCTTCTCCCAGACGTGGACTAAAGCTTCTGCCAACTCCTGGACAGTCTGGACAGGTGAAAGAGAATATTTCATTCATTCAAATCTAGGATGTGTTATTTGAGAGTACCCTTTATTTTTTTGAGCAGTGTATTTTCAGAAAGTACACACCAGCAGCATTGTCTGCACATTATCTGTACTGCTACCTCAGGGACCCTAAATACATGACTCCACATCAAAAAAACATTCCAACTATGTCCATACTCCAGTAGTCTAAATAGTAGCGATTCACTTCTGAGCCCTGCCTTCTGACCAGGCATCAAAAAACAGACACATGGAGGAAACTACCATGCCCAGGAGAACCCACAATATTATTTTATTGGTGGTTCATTACTCCGAATGGCATGTGCTGGTCACAATATATCAGGAACTGAGATAAGTATCATTTGAAAATTGCAATTCTCCTTATGTACCATTTGTAGTGCACATACCATTTGGAAAAGCTTGTGGAGTTAAAATATTCACTATACTGCTAGATGAATACATAAAGGGTTTACATTTTTAAAATGGTCACTTCTTGGAGGTCTCAACTGTACGGGTACCTCAGGGGCATTACATACATACATACATGCCTTAGCTGATAATTTTTTCTGATACCAAATCCACGGTCGTTTTTCATCTGCGTGGTCAGGCATTACACAACAGCAACATGTAGGGTATTGCCATATCTAGGAGAAGCCACATATTTATGGAGTTTATATCTCTAGTGTCACATGCTGGAGATCATATACTGGGCACTGAAATGGCATATTCAAAATATGATTCAAAAATTGCAATTTTCTGAGAACCTGGGGGTTCAAAATAGTCATATCACCCCTAGATAAAATCCTTACGGAGTTAAGGAGGGGGTTCCACTGTTGTGATATGTCTAGGTCTCTACAAATGTGTTGCGGTACCTAAAAACCTATCCTAATGAAATCACCAGAAACCCATAAAGGGTGCTCTTTGATTTCTGAGGACTGTGTTTTAGTCAAGTTTCACAGAAGGGTCACATATGCAAACAGTAATAACAGAGAAATAAATATTATGTTATGTGTTGCTATTAACCCTGTCTTTTTTACAGGAAAAATCTGGTTTGAAATGGAAAATGTGCATAAAAAGGAAATTTGGAAATTTCACCTCCATTTTACATTAATTCCTATGGAACACCTAAAGGGTTAATAAAGATCCTATATCTGTTTTAATGGTTTGAATGCTATAGTTTCTAAAATGGGGTCATTTATGGGAGATTTCTATTATATAGACCCCTCAAAGTCACTTAACTAAATAGGTCCCTAGAGTACAAAATCTTGAAGATTTCTTGAAAATCTGACAGCTTCCTATAAAAGTAAAAGGACATTGAAGAAAATGCCAATATAAAGACATATGGTTAATATTTTAAATTGTGTGATATGACCGTGTTTTTATCAGAAGAACAGAAACTTTCAAAACGGATGTCATTGTAATTATATTGGCAATGTCATTATATTGTACTTTTTAAAAAAAAAACAAAACGGAAAGTTTAATGACCAAAATTTACTTTATTAACACAAAGTACATAAGTCATGAAAAAAACTAATCTTGGAATCACCTGGATAGTTAAATGCAATATGAAGCTATCCTCACAAAGTAAAAGATGTCATATTTGAAAAAATAGGGTTTGAACATGAAGGCCCAAACTACCGTGTGTCATTAAGGGGTTAAGCATATGAATAGAAAACAGCACGGTGACTCAGTGGTTAGAACTAGAGTCCTAGGTTCAAATCTGACCAAACACAACAAACAGATACAAACTTATTCTATGTTCTCCTTGTGATTAAGTGGGTTTCCTCTTGGTACTCCAGTTTCATTCCACACTCCAAAGACCCATTCATACAGAATGAAGATTGTGAGCCCTATCTGTGACAGTGATTGACAATGTCAGTAAAGTGCTACAGAATATGATGGTGCTATACAAGTACCGTATTTTTCAGACTATAAGGCGCACATAAAATCCTATGATTTTCTTCTAAATCGAAAGTGCGCCTTATAGTCCGATGCGCCTTATATCCGTGTTTCCTCGAAAATAAGACAGTGTCTTATATTAAATTGTCGTCCTAAATATATGACCTGTCCTATTTTTGGAGGACATCGGTTGTAGGTAGTGTAGGAGAGGGGGGGGGAGTATCATACTTACCTTTCCCATCTTCATAGCAGCGTTGGTGTTGCTGTTCGTCCCGGCAGCGGTGGGCAGGGCTTAGCGAGGCTTCCAGCGGTTGCACCAGAGAGCCTCACTTCACTGGCACTGTAGCCAGCTGGATGCTGTGCACTGTGCTCCGTGTGCACAGTAAAGCTGGCTGCTGCCTCTGCTGTATGCCGGCTGCTGCCTCTGCTGTATGCCGACTGCTGCCTCTGCTGTATGCAGACTGCTGCCTCTGCTGTATGCAGACTGCTGCCTCTGCTGTATGCCGACTGCTGCCTCTGCTGTACGCCGACTGCTGCCTCTGCTGTATGCCGACTGCTGCCTCTGCCTCTGGGATGAGCTGGGAGAGCCAACTCTCCCCATATGCACAGCAGGCATCTCCCAGCTCATCTTACAGCAGCAGCTGGCTTTCCTGTGCACACAGAGCATATCGCACAGTGCTCTGAACTTGGTTTCATTAATGCGCCTTATAGTCTGGTGCGCATTGTATATGAACCCAGATGACTTAGCAGGCGCTCACTGATAATGCGCCTTATAATCCGGTGTGCCTTATAGTCCAGAAAATACGGTAAGCAAAATAGTAACAACAACCACCCTGGAACTGGTGGTACAGTACCAGGATAAGAGGTCTTGTATAAATTTAGGAATTAGAGAATCGTAATTCAATTTAAAATAGCTATCAAGGATGTTAAACAGATTAATTCCTAAGTAGGGAATACATTTAACCATGTCCAAAATTCAAAGTTCAAGACTATCAACTTTTGAGTGTCACAAGGTACAATTCAGTGCATAATTTTGGATTTTGAAGCATTAAGTTTAAGACTCCATCTCTATATCCATTATTCTTAGACTCTGGAAAACCACAATGCCCCCCCTTCTCTGCTGTCTTGGATAGAGGAGGTCTTATGCATATGCAGCATGGAAAACCTGCTCGTAGAATTGAAACGTGACAATAGTGCCCATCAAAAAAGGTGTTTATCCAGGTTTCCATAGCAACCCAGCCATTTTTCTTCACTAATGTCACAGTGCCCTTAAGAGGGGCAGGGCACTGTGAATGACACCGTTACACAAGGTCAAACACACACACAGCTTTACTCCAGGTCTCTATAACAACCGATTGCAGGCTTTTCATGGAAATCCAAAATAAGATACACATGATCACAACGCTTATGTACACACACACAAACGATATACAAAATACACCAGTGCAAAATTTGACAATTCTCATGGGAACACTACACAAAAAATGAAAAAATACCCGTGCGAAGCCGGGTCCTCCTGCTAGTAAAATATGTGTGTGTGTGTATATATATATATATATATATATACCCGTGCGAAGCCGGGTCCTCCTGCTAGTAAAATATGTGTGTGTGTATATATATATATATATATATATATATATATATATATATATATATATAGAGAGAGAGAGAGAGAGAGAGAGAGGAGAGAGAGAGAGAGAGAGAGAGAGAGAGAGAGAGAGAGAGAGAGAGAGAGAGAGAGAGAGAGAGAGAGAGAGAGAGAGAGAGAGAGAGAGAGAGAGAGAGAGAGAGAGAGAGAGAATCAAAAATTTCCAGAAAATTTTTTGGGGAAAAATGCGAATTTCAGAATACCTCCCAAATACAATAAATATTAGCTACCAAATCTCTGCTATATACTGCAATCATCGTTTAACAGTTTTATAAATTTCTAATGGATGTTGGCAGGCTTAGTGTAACAGCGATTTTCAAAGAAAATTTCACAAAAGTATTTTTTTTTACGCGTGGACAAAATTGTTGGTATCCCTTGTTTAATGAAAGAAAAGCTCACATTGGTCACAGAAATAACTTGAATCTGATAAAAGTAATTTAAAAAAATCTATGAAAATAAACAAATTAAAGTCAAACATTGCATTTCAATCATGCCTCAATAGAATTAAAAAAAAAAAAAAAAAAAAAAAAAAAAAAGCCTGGACAGAAATGATGGTACCAGTAACATAATATTTTGTTGCACAACCTTTTGGAGGCAATCACTGCAATCAAACGATTCCTGTAACTGTCAATGAGGCTTCTGCACCTCGCAACAGGAATTTTGGCCCACTTCACTTCTCATAAGCAAACTCCTCCAGTTGTCTCAGGTTTAAAGGGTGCCGTTTCCAAATGGATATTTCAGTTCCTTTCAAAGATGCTCAATAGGATATAGGTCAGGGCTCATACAAAGCCACTTCAGAATATTCCAATCCTTTCCTCTTGCCATTCTTGACTGTGTGTGTTTTGAGTCATTATGTTGCAAGACCCATGACCTGAGATTGAGACCAAGCTTTCTGGAGAGCACATTTCTCTCTAGAATCCATTGATTGTCTTGAGATTTCATTTTACCCTACACAGATTCAAGCCATCCTGTTCCAGATACAGCAAATCAGCCCCAGAACATAACAGAGCCTTCTCCATGTTTCACAGTAGGGACAGTGTTCTTTTAAAGATATGCTTCATGTTTCCATCTAAGCATAGAGCTGATGTGCCTTGCCAAAGTTAGATTATTGTCTCATCTGTCCATAGGACATTCCCACAGAAGCTTTGTAGCTTGTCAATTTTAATTAATTATTGCTTTTGTCAGATTCAAGTTATTTCTGTGACCATTATGGGTTTTTCTTTCATTAAAGAAGGATGCCATCAATTTTGTCCACATGTGTATATTAGAAACCCCCATAAATTACCCCAAAACAAAACAATGGAAATCCCCTAAAAGTGACGCAATTTTGGAAACTACACCTCTCAGAATTTATCAAGGGGTATAGTATAGTGAGTTATACCCCAAATCATCCCCCCCCCCCCATACAGCTGTCACCAACTAAGAGAAAGATGAGACTCCACGGACTGTTATACCCCAAATCACCCCCCCCCCCCATACTCTCCCCCTCGACTCCAACTCCCCCCCACTGTACCAGCTTTGGCAATGCAAATATCTATTCAGAGGTGCCAATAAAGCCGATTTGATTTGATTGATTTGTGAGCATTTTCACCCACAGTCGTTTCATGGATTTTACTAACATTAGGATGTGTAAATGAAAAGTTACTAAAACGTCACTTTATCCCCAAATTTTTCATTTTCGTAAGGGGTTAAAGAAGAAAAAGTACCCCACAGTTTGTTAAGCAATTGATCCTAAATATGTCAATAACCCATATGTGGTCATAATCTGCTGTATGAGTCCATAGCAGGGCTCAGAATGGAAAAAGTAATGATTTGCTTTTGGAAGGCAGATTTTGCTGAAATAGTTTTCAGGTGCCATGTCGCTTTGGCAGAGCCTATAAAGTACCAATACAGTGAAAACCTTCTAAAAGTGACCAAATTTTAAAATATGCTACTCACATAACATATCATGGGGTATAGTGAACATTTTCACGATATAGCCGTTTCTACACGTGTCAGACATACACTCCAAAAACTATTAATTGGGCTATCCCAGGAACAGAGAAGTTGCATATGTTGGTTTAAAAGAGAAGGAGCACTGCGCTTTTCAACTTTTAGAGTTCAGATTTAGAGGGACCTTCTGGATACCATATTGTTATTGCAGAGCCCTATAGGTGCTGAAATTGCCCAAGAAGTGACTATTCTGTAGAAGCAATTTTAAGGGTCTCCACAAGTCACATGGCGTCCAAAAAACAACAATCTAAATTTGGGCTCCATCTGCGCCCTACTATATGCTCACACAGCAGTTTATGCCCACATATGACACATGACACTGTTGAAAAACAAAACTGAATGATGTCCAGCAAGGCAAGGGAATCCAATATGTTAAAAGGTAGTTTTTAATAAAGAGTCCATAAAAACATTCACATGAATACAGAGTGAAAAAATAGTCATAAAAATGGATTTGACATACCAAACAAGAAAAAAAAGACAATACCCACGTTACGGTCCAGTATGTAAGTGGGTCTTGTCTTTATTCTTGTTTGGTATGTCAAATCCATTTTTTATGACTATTTTTTCACTTTGTATTCATGTGAATGTTTTTATGGACTTTTCTTTATTAACCCCTTAAGGACGCAGGGTACTTTGGGCCTTAAGGCTCAGACACTGTTTATCAAATATGACATCTTTTACTTTATGTGAGGACAGCTTCATATTGCATTTACCTATCCAGGTGACTCTAAGACTGGTTTTTTGTGACACATTCTACTTTATGTTGGTGGTAAATTTTGCTCATTATACTTTGTGTTTTGTTTGTTTAAAAAAAAAAGGACAATGTACTGAAAATTTCATAAAATTATCAATTTTGAAAGTTTCTGATATTCTTGTAAAAAAACAGACAGTCAGATTCCTAATTAACATTTCCCATAGGTCTACTTTATATTGGCATTGTTTCTTCAATGTCCTTTTACTTTTCTAGGAAGTTAGAAGGCTTATAACTTTAGTAGCAAATTTTCAAAAAAATTTCAAGATTGTGTTATCTAGGGACCTATTTAGTTGTGAAGTGACTTTGAGGGGCCTATATAATAGAAAACAATAAATGACCCCATTTTAGAAAGTATAGCCTTCAAACTATTCAAAATAGTATATAGGAACTGTGTTAACTCTTTAGGTGTTCCACAGGAATTAATGCAAAATGGGGGTGAAATTTCCAAAAGCCACTTTTTATGCACATTTTCCATTTCAAACTAGATTTTCCAGTAACAAAGACAGGGTTAATAGCAAAACATACCATGATATTTATTACTCTGATTCTGAAGTTTGTAGAAATATCCCATATGTAGTTCTTCTGTGTAAGTTGACTAAAAACAGTCCTCAGAAATGAAAAAGCACCTTTGAGGATTTTGGTGCAACAATTTCATTAGGATAGTTTTTGGATACCATGTTGCATTTGAAGAGCCCTAGAGGTACCACACCAGTGGAAAAACCCCAAAAGTGACCCCATTTTGGAAACTAGACCCCTTAAGGAATTCATCTAGGGGTCATATGACCAATTTGAATAGCCAGAATTTTCACTGAACTTTTCTGAATTTGGCTGTCAGTTTAAAAAAAAATGATAATTTCAACAGTTATATGCACTTTTTCATATTTTCTTTCCCTTTTACCAGGGAATAAAGTAGGCCATCTTGTTACCCAATTTCTCCCGAACACAGAAATGCCCCATTTGTGGTCAAAAAACGCTGTTTGGGCACAGAGGAGGGCTCAGAAGCGAAGGAGTGTTATTTCTCGTTTGGAGCTCTGATTTTACACAAATGATTTATAGCTGCCATGTTGTATTTGCAGAGCCCTAGAGGTACCATAACAGTGGAAAACCCCCAAAAGTGACCCCATTTTGGAAACTAGACCCCTTATGGAATTCATCTAGGGGTATAGTGAGCATATTGACCCCACAGGCTTTTCCAAATGATACTGCATAGCAGGCGGTGCAGAGTGAGAATTGCAATTTTCAAACCATCTATGCCATTTCAGTGCCCGATATATTGTTCCCAGCACATGCCACAGGAGACACTGCCCCCATAAAATATAACGTAGGTTCTGCTGGATATGGCAATACCCTACATGTGGCAGTTGTATAATGTCTGACGACACGGCAGGGCTCAGAATGGAAGGGCCACTATTTAGACTACTGGAGCATGGACGTACTTTCAAAAGGTATTCTGCAGCAACTGGTGCACAATGAGAATTGCAATTTTTGAATCATAAATGCCATTTCAGTGCCTGATATATTATGCCCAGCTTTTATTACCATAGGTTTTCCTGGAAATGGCAATCCCCCAGGGCTGCTATGTGATACCTGGGCACACAAGGGAAAGAGAAGGGAAAGAGGCAGCATGCGGCAAGGGGATAAGCTGTGCGGAGTGCATCAGGGTACAATTAAATATCAAATATCATGAAACATTCTCTCATACAGAGCCCAGGTTTTTAAGGACACGTATCACACTGGTATATAGTGTCCTTCCTTATCCCCCTCTTTGCACAGACTCGGCACCTCTTTTGATTCTTTCCCTTCTTGGAAGTTTGAGGAACTTCTCCTGCAAAGTGTTGTCCTGGAACTATGCATGGGGCCTCGCTTCCAGATGTACTGGGTACTGTCCCTTCCTGGTCTCTAAACAGGAGGTTCTTGATAACCACCTCTTGAAAATCCAGGAAAGTTCCCCTCTGGCCTGCACATCGAAATAGCACGTATGCATTGTACATTGCCATCTGTACAATGTGCACAGCTAGTTTTTTATACCACACCCTTGATTTGCGCATGGCGCTGTAGGGCTTCAGGACTTGATCTGACAAGTCCACCCCTCCCATGTACCTATTGTAGTCCAGGATGCAATCTGGTTTCGGGGTCTCTGTACTGGTACCTCGTACTGGTACATGGGTGCTGGTGTGGCCATGTATTGTTGTCAATACAAGGACTTCACTCTTGTCCTTGTCACACAATACATTGCTGGTACATTGAGCCCTGCTCTCACCCCTTCTGAGCGTTTGCCCAAGCAAGGTCTTAGGGAGGACTCTGATTTTTTCGGACGGTGCCGCATGCTGCAGTATTTCTGGAGGCGAGGCTATTGAAGAGTGCCACGCTGGTATAAAAATTATCCAGGTAGAGGTGGTAACCCTGGTCTAGCAGTGGGTGTAGCAAATCCAACACAATTTTGGCACTAACTCTCAGGAAGGAGGGGCATTCTGGAGGATCAATTTTGGTGTCCTTCCCTTGGTATATCCTAAATCTGTAGGTATACCCTTATGCACTCTCGCACAGCTTATACACCTTCACGCCATACCTTGCCCTCTTGCTTGGTAGATATTGGCGGAATTTAAGGCTCCCTTTAAAATGTACCAGCGATTCATCAATAGAAATATACTTCTCTGGGGTGTATGCTTGGACAACCGGGCATTGAAATGGTCTACTATGGGTCTAAATTTATATAAGCGATCAAAACTGGGGTCATCACGGGGTGCACACTGTTCATTGTCTGCATAGTGCAGGAATCGAAGTACAGCCTCAGAGCGCATCCTGGACATTCTAGTGCGATATAATGGGGTGTAGTATAATATGTCCCTGCTCCAGTAGTCTCTAAGGGACGGCTTTTTTGGGGGGGGATCTGGGGAACATAGTTCTCAGGAACCGAAGTCCAAATGGGGCCACTTTCCTCTAGGCTTTGCATAGTGCTGTCACTCCTTTCTGGGGTCTCTAGTGCAGTGGGTCTAGGGCGTCTTCGTGGGGGTCCCTCATCAACATCATCATGACTTGATGAGGATGATGATAGATAAAACAGTGTGGCACCATCAGAAGATTCGCTTTCAGAGGCGAGAAATTGACACGCCTCTTCAGCAGTAAAGGAGCGCTGGGACATTTTTGTACGTAATGTGTGTTCACAGTTTATATTCGTGTGTTCACAGAAACCTGTATATAAAGTAAAAACTGTATAAAGAAAAAAATATATACCCAAAAGAATCAGGTATATAAATGAAAAGTTTGGACTTCCCTACACTACACTAAGGATTCCCTAAACTACACTACACCTAAACTAATTTTATTTATTCCCTGATGATAAACCTAACTAACCTTACTAATTTTTTGCAAATTCCCTGACACTGACTATAATAAAAAAAAAAAAAAAAAGACAAGACGCAGGGGGTAGACAGACGGTAAACGCACCTAACTAACACTGAACTAGTCCCTATTACTAAAACTAAGGTGACTGGCTCCTAACACTAAACTGCTATTATTATTATTATTATTATTATTATTATTATTATTATTATTATATATAAAAAAAAAAAAAAAAAAACACAAAAACCCACAAAAAAAACAAGGACAAACAGACAAAGATGGGACACCGGTAAGGAGGTGGACGGATGAGGAAATTCAGGTGGTGCAATAAGGAGGTGGGCAGAGGGGGTAATTCAGGTGGTGCAATAAGGAGATGGGCAGAGGGGGAAATTCAGGTGGTACACAGAAGTGGGCACAAACACACAGGAACAGAGTTTTGAATATATCTCAAAATAGCACAACACAGCAACCACGAGCAACCTCTCTCAACTACTGACTAAACCCAACAGAGAAGATGGAGGAGGTTGTAAGATGTAGTAGCAGTTCTGTGACATCACTGATCACTCCTATTGGTCAGTAGTCTGTGACTAAGCAATAGTGGCTATCAGGAGGCAGGACTACTACTACAGTAGCCAATCACAGCAATGGCGCCAATGCACATCTGGATAGATGCAAGCAGCAGCATATTGCTCACATATGCAATGGCGTTCTTGATTCATAGCAGGTTAACATGCATAGCGTTTGCATATTGGCGATCGCTGCCATTGCAGACATTGTTCACATGTCTGCAATGGCGGCGATCACCAATATGTTCACGAACCGCCATTTTTCTCTGGCGCCTCATACCGGGGTTTGGTGCATCATACTGGGGCCTCATCTTGCATGCTGTGATGGCTGCAGTACCTTACAGCAGCCAGCCATCACAGCAGGAATTTTATTTATTTGCAGCGACGAGACTCACATGGCAGGGGTCGCACTTCCACGATCGCTGCCATTATCCACATGACTAATGGCGGCGATCACCGAAGTGGGACCACTGCCATTTGTCACCTGGCAGTTAGCTGGGATGGTCTGCTGTCTCAGGCAGCAGGCCATCCCAGCTTGTACGCATAATGAAACAAAATAGCAGCGATCCAACTTCGGCGATCGCCGCCATTAGTATTCTATCAGTCAGTGACTAATGGCAGCGATTGCTAATGTGAGACCTCCACCATTTGTCTTTTTTTACTTGCCTGTGATGGTCTGCTGTAGGGAACAGCAGCCATCACAACTTTTTTTTGGTGAAACGGAGGCAGGAGGGTGAGGGGAAGCTGGTCAGTAATATTACTGACCTGAGCGTTAACGTAGTACATACGAGGACGTACTATTACTGAGACGCACTTCTGTGAGGGGGCAGCCACCTCCTTCTCCTCTCACAGGTATCATGACGTGTACAATAGTTGCTACTCGGAGTCCAAGTATCCTCATTAGTATCCAGGGGAGTCAGTATCCTCATTAGTCGTTCTGTCCCATGGAAGTTCAAAGCGGCCTCCATGGACGGGTTGGGTAGCTTCTTGTTTTTGAAGGGGGAGTTGACTGGTACATTATTTACCCTGGCTAATGTCTACCTCCCTAATACCAACCAGATTGGCCCTCTGGAAAGCATTCTGACAATCCTTAGCAGACTTTTCCGAGGGTACCCTGTTGTTAGGGGGAGGCGACTTTAATCTGGTCCTTGACCCGGTGCTGGATGTCTCCAGAGGGGTCTTGTAACTCTCCTGCACCGGATATGGCATCTACTCCACTCCCATCAGTTAAAAGATGTGTGGCGCACGGCCCATCCCGATGCTAAAGACTGTATGCTTTACTCTCACCCCCGAGATGTCCACTCCAAGATAGATTATTTCTTCCTGAGACACGTAGATGTCCCCTTATTGAGGGGCTCCTCGATTGACGCCATCACTTTCGCAGACCATGCGATGATCCACGCTGTACTTGCCTCCCTGTCACTAGACCCCAAACCTGGCTGTGGCGCCTCAAGGAATCGCTGCTCCAGGATGTTCCAACCTCCCAGGCGTTTTTTTTGGCCTTGGAACATTATTTCAGGGAGAACAACACCGCTGAGGCTTCCCCCTTGACTGTGGTCCGCGCATAAATATGTAGTGCAGGGGGTGTTTGTGCAACGTGGCTCTCGGGTTAAGAAGGAAAAGTCCCAAGAGGTAGCGTCCCTGGTTTCCCTTGAACAAACGCATAAACGTTCCCATGCCGCTGACATCCAGGGCGCTCTGCTTTTGACCCGTAAAAAGTTAAGCAACCGCCTACACGTCCGCACCAAGTCCCTTCTGGCACGTGGTCGTAGACATTTTTAGGAGTTCGGGAACAAGTTCAGTTATGCTTTAGCGAGATCCCTTAGGGAACAGAAGTCCCGTAACTATGCCCCCACGATCACAAACTTGTCAGGGAGGCGCCTAACTGATGCTATAGCGGAGGAATTGGCCTGTTTTTACCGTGATTTGTATAACCTCCTGTCCATCCCCCTAGGTCATGATGCCCCCCCTTAGCCTCATGTTTAAACAATACATCGAGGACTCCGGTCTTCCTATGCTACCTGCCGATGCTCGGTCCACACTTGACCTCCCCATAATGAGTGAGGAGGTTGCACTGGCGTTACTGTCGATGCAACCTAGTAAGGCCCCGGGCCTTGGCGGTTTTCCGGCCTCCTACTATAAAGTACTCACCTGCGCTGTTGAACCCTCTGGTCCGTGCTCTCGACCCCGCCCCCAGACTTTAGTAGGACTCACATAGCAGTCATACATAAGGAAGCAAAGGACACGGTGTTATGCGCAAGCTACAAGCCCATTTCCCTCCCTACTAGAAGTCAGAGGCCTTGAATGTCTCACTTCGAGGTCTCCAGCACTCACTGGAATCCTCTATCCCCTTCAAGTGGTCAGATTCGGCCTTCAGGTACTTGGGAGTATGGATTTCCCGGGATCTCGGGGACCTGTACAGAAAGAACCATCTCCCTCTTTTGAAAGTGATCAGATCTGACTTAAAACGTTGGTCGTTGCGCCATATACAAAATGAACGTCATGACCCGTCTATTGTACCTATACAAACGCTTCCAATTCATGTCCCTCCTGGTTTTTCAAACTACTATATTGTGACTTGCTTAATTTCGTCTGGCAAGGTAGACTCTCTAGTCTGGCTCTCTCCATTCTCACATTGCCAAAGCAGTGTCGGAGCTTGGGGCTCACGGACCCCACAGGTACTATGATGCAGCTATGCTGCAGAGAGTACTTGCCTGGTGCCGCCACTCCTCCCTAAAGCAGTGGCTCTCTCGAGGGCGCCTTCCATGGTACACCGCTGAATACGCTCCCCTGGCTGGACTCCCCATGCCCCCTCCAGTCCCACCCCACCATTGCACCCACCTTGTGAGTTTGCAGAGCTCTTTTTCCCAAGGAGCAGATTTCCCCCTCCCTCTCTCCTTTGTACCCTATCCTGGGAAACCCCGCCTTCCTGGCTGGCCTCTCCCCTGGTCCCTTCAGGCAGTGGAGAACGGCTGGCTGCTACAGAGCAGCTCACTTTTGGGCTGGTGGCTCCTGGTGTTTTTAACGCGACCTCCTCCTGGACTTGAACCTACCCCCCTGGGCCCGTGGCAAGCCCTTCAGCTCACTCACTCTCCTCATTGTCTGACTCTCTGGGTTTCAATAAGCTTCTGACAAAGTTTAAGGTGGCTTTCTCCAGTTCCTGCCTGATTAGACACTCCCATTCTGAACTTTATTTGCTTTTGGTTTCCCCCCCTCCGGGCTACCATCCCCACCTTTCGTTGCCAAATGGGAAGTGAATCTGAACTTATCTTTTCCTGACTCCCAATGTTCCAGAATCCTGGAGTTTGCCCACAAAAGTTCAGTCGCCAGTAAGTAACAGGAGGTCGGCTATAAGCTTCTAACTCGCTGGTATCACATCCCTTCCAAACTACACAAATTTTACCTGTCCTCTTCTACTACTTGCTGGTGCTGTGGCTCAGAGGTGGGGATCCTTCTGCATGGGATGGGGTTCACAGAATGCTCTGCCAGGATTTCCAATCTTCCTTCCCTCCTCCCAGGCCTTTTTCTTGCTCCACCTTTCAGACTTCCCTCTCCGCACATACCGTGAGCCCTCCCTATGCCATATGATCAACGTGACAAGGGCCTGCATCCCCGCATTGTGGGGATCTTCCAATCCCCCCTCCCTACACCACTGGATCCACAAGGTCAAGGACATCAGTCATGTAGGACGTCACGGCCTCTCACCGTGACGCCCACTCGGCTTACATGGCTGCTTGGACGCCTTGGCTTCTCTTCCAAGGCACTCGGGCATACCGGAATCTGGCTGGTTGAAGTTCCTTGGCAAGTGGTGGGGTGTTCGTGGCAAACTGCCTCCCCCCCCCTTTTTTTTTTCCCTCTTTCTCCCCTTCCCTCCCTCTCCTTCTTACACCCCCCCCCCCCCTTACACATATTGGTCTTAAATGTTGTTTGTTATGCTTTCTCTTGATGCCATTCATGACGTTCCTTCGTCCCCATGGACGTTTACTTGTTCTGTTATGAGTGTCCCAATCTAGGTTTCCCGGACCCATGCCACTCTTGTTCTGTTTTGTGTGTATGTATATATATATATATATATATATATATATATATATATATATATATATATATATATATATATATATATAGTAATAACACTTGGGGGTTAAAAATGCTCACTGTACCACTGGATAAAATCATTCAGGGGTATAGTTTCCAAAACAGGGTCACTTGGGGATTCCACTTTACTGGCATTTCAGCTCTGCAAAAGTGCAATGGCGTCCAAAAACCAATCCGTCCAAGTCTGTGACCTAAAAACCAAATAGTACTCCTTCCTTTCTGTGCCCAAATAGCAGTTTATACCCTCTTATGACATGTTACCCTGGGACATCAGTCATACATGTGGGCATAAACAGTTTGGGTAAACAGCAAGGCACAAATGTAAGGAAAGCCAAGTGGCTTTTGGAGCACGTTTTTTGAGGTTTGTGATCTGGACGCCATGTCAAGTTTGCAGAGACTCTAAATTATTAGAAAAGTGGATTAGAAAAAAAGCATCCAAACAGCTATACATGTAAAAAAGTAAATAGAATACAGCAGAACAGATATAGCATACCCTTCATCAATGACAGCAGACACCTCAAAAAGAACTGCACTCCCAAGAGAATCACACATTGACTGAGAGAGTTATCTGTACAAGATGACACTAGTGAGACAGTTCTCCACAATAATAAGGATTGACTACCGGTAGTGCTGGATTCTCACACAGATCGGGTAGTCCTGCTAGCATGACTACAAATGTAGCTGCCTCTGGTCACCAGGGAGAGCCAACTGCTACACTTGACTGCAGTGAAACGCTGCTGCAATGTCAAGGGGCCTAAGACAAGAGTGACACAGATCTGTGTGTGAGAGTCCATCCAACGTTAGCACTTGCTAACTCTAAATGGCTTTGGATGTAAGAGGGTTTGGTGAGCGGATTGTTTGTGGAAAAAATAAGACATCACTGAAAATGAGCCCTAATCTATCTTTCAGAGAAAAAAAAAAAAAAAGTAAGACCCTATCATATTTTCAGAGAAACATGATAATTTTATTATAGGGGAAGTCAATCTGGCAGTCACTTCTGGTCTACTTTCCCTCGCAGGCTCTAAATCTTGAGTATACCTCAACACGCATTTTCACAATAACCAAAGCATAGCAGCTCATCGGGAGGCTAAAAAAGATACCACCCCAAAGAAAACCAAAACGTTGCAGTTATAACCGCATTTCCCATGCTCCTGATGGTAGCGCATACTACATACTACCATCTGGGGCACAGGATATGCGTTTTTTTTTTTGTTTTCTTTGTGGTAGTATCTTTTCTACTCTGAGGAGCTGCAACACTTGGTCATTTCAGCAATATGCATTGAGGATCGGAGTTTAGTTTAGAAACTCTGTATCTCTCACTAGTTTATCATTGGATGCGAGAGGTATATTGGGGCTTTGATTGGTATGCCCAGTGTGCTTACAGAGTTCTAAATAGGGGTCCAACTTGCATTTACATGGGTTAAACAGCTCTTAAGGGATCCCATGCCTAATTTATGACTTATAAACCATCTGTTGAGTTAAATCTTCCCAAGAACACATATCAGTACATAGGAGGATGTGAATATGAGCCAAGTGTGTGGAGCTATCTTATCCCCCTGTTATACTACAAGCCGTTTAAAACAACTCCTATACACCATCAGCTACTTACTATTTTTATTCTCTTTTAATTAATATCAGCAAAAGTTATGTCTTATTACTCCTTCAGTGATGACATAACAGTAGGAGAGAGTCCAAAAAAAGAAGATGGAAAAAAGACAACCACCATAAGTCCTAAACTCATGAAGAAAGAAACCAAAAAAAAAAAAACCGCTGTGCAGGAAAAAAAGAAAAAAAAAAAAAAAGTGGGATCTGTGCCCCCAGTGAAATGAGAAAAGGATTTTACGGTGAGTACAAAAAGATCCCTTTCTCTCGCAGCACAGCGCCTTGGGACGTCCAAAAGCAATCCCAGAGGAAGGGAAAAACAGACAGCCATGCACACTGCCGCCTGCAGAACTTTGCGACCCAAGCTGGCATCGGCAGAAGACACAGAAAGGATCTGGAAACATTTGTAAAAGTGTGCACTGAAGCCCAGGTAACCGTACAGACCTCGAAAACAGAAGCCTGATGCTGAATAGCCAAGGAGGCACCAACAGCCCTAGTAGACTGAACCGTCACATGGAAGCGTGGAAACTTACACCTAAGCCAACAGGCTTCCTTATTGACAGACCAAATCCATCTGGAGATGGAAACCTTGGACGCAGGAAAGCCCTTCCTGGAGTCTTCTGGAAATATTACCAGAGCGTCAGATTCAAAAAGGGTTGGTGAGAGCCAAGTAGACCCAGACTGCCCAAACAACATCCAGACAGTGAAAGAAACATTCATGAGGATACTTGGGATCAGTATGTATCAATGTCAAACACTATGGAGTAAAATAGACAATCTTTATTTATAAATACATGTAGAGACAGGTGACTAATGCTTCAATAATGTCTGGTGACAAATCATTAAATGTGTTGAAAATGTGCATAGGGAAATGACAGATAAATAGTAAAGAGCCTTATAGTTCTGCAAAAGGCATGAAACAGTGAATGGCCTGCATTTGAAAGCAGCCATTATAGAACAATCAACAAGCAAGTTACAGACAAGACCCTAATACACAAGATGTGATAGCATAATCACATACCACCAACCGCGCCCTGACGCGTTTCGCTTTGTAGCTTCGTCAGGGGGACAAAACTACAAAGAAGAGGAGGGAAGAGGTACAAGAGGAAGTAGGAAAAAAAAAAAATCACCAGAGTGGCAACGGCGCTGAGTCAATGGCCCAGGGACTTGGCCACAAGGCCAGGAAAACTGTGACTCAGGAGGGAAACGAGAGGCCGACATGACCAACCTGGGGCAAGTAGGGGGATGACCTACAGATGGAGCGGCCACCTGCCCAGGAAGGGTTCCTTGGCTAGGACGTGAGAAACTGGTCTGGGCTTTGACCAGATGCTCGTAGGAGGAGAGAGCACCAATGAGACAATGAGTCAGGAAGATGGTCCCCCAGGACCAGAGGAAGATCTGGAGGAATACATCCGTTTTGGACCACAGGCCTTGAACTGTCAAGGCACAGAAGACAGCTCCCCAGCAAGAAGACCCCGAAGAGGTGAACCAAGAAGCTCCAGGCAAACCCAGGAAGGGGAGAAAAAAGACAAAAGCTAGGCACAGACTAGTCCTAGCAGCCTAAAAAACCACTGCAAAGGCTCAGGGGTGACTGAACCAAAGGGAGAGCCTGGAAGGACAAAACCATCGAGCCCAAGACTCGCAGGCAGAAGAGAAGAGAAAAAGTTGATCTCCACAGGCAGGACACAGGAACGGGGGGGGGTCCAGAATCTCGAACTTGCCGATAGGGTGACCCTGCGGCACGTGAAGACGCCAGAGAGGTAGTATGACGAGAATGAAAGACGGGTGAGTATTGTTCTACTCCCCCCTCCTCTCTCTCAGACTCTTTTCTCAAAGGGTTAATTTGTTCAGTGAGTCACTGGCCAATTCATATCAGCTCACAGGTGAGCTGATTAGGTTTATTCTGTACACCTGTCAAGATTCAGTCCAGTCCATTTTGGATCTCACACTAAAAGGGAGGAAGAGAAACAAGGAAGCAAATCTTTCAAATCTCAACAGGTGACCGGAATCTCCAGCCTTACACCCACAGGGGGTAGACTAGTGTGGCATACACGCTGACATCCCCCTACCTCTGAAAGAGAAAGAAAAATAAAAACAGTAAGACAGAAAGACCTGACTCGGGCTGTGACTGCCTTCTACGACACTAGGTTCAAAACTGCCTTAGTGAGAGGGTATAGACTGTGTAGGAGGAGCCGACAGCCTTGATTTCCTAGTATCCGCCTCCTAGTGTCCAGGTCTATATCCAAGGTGCTGAGTCTCCCAGTGAAATATGCGAGAAAAAAATGTTTTTCTTTTAAATCAGTATTTGGAGCATATGCTGAGTGTGACACTGGAATATACAGTGCTGGAATCTTGTCCCATCCTCACATATTATGTGTTTATTTTTTGACTTCTGCCTTCCTGGAGTCAGCAAGAAAACGATAAACACCTCCCACACAACTTGTGCATGCTGGCAAAATCTGATTCTCTGAAATAGGTCATCTGCAGCAGTGTCACATTGAAACATTAACCCCTTAAAAACCATCCTATGGCAAAATTACGTTGGCACTGACAGGTCCTCCATGACTGTTCTATAGTAAAATTACGTCTGGCAGTCAGGATAGGTTTTTATCTAACAGTGTTGTCATAAGAGCAGTGTGTAAGCTGTACCTGACAGTTAACACCCTGCTCCATAACCCACCATCGGAAACAAGCTCCGATTAGGTGTTTTAACCCCTTGGAGGCCGCGATCATACACGATAGCAGCAACCAAGGAGATGCACGATGTTGCCAGGATCCCCGGCAACCTCCGCTTCGAGATTGTTTGGTGCCAGTATGTAAAATATTCAGTCTGGGGTCTGGCCAGTAACCCCAGGCTGCCTGAGCCCCCCGTTACCTGGTTGATCCTGCTATGTAACCCTTGATACATTCCTTGATGGGTGTAATTTTTAAAATGTCACTTTTGAGGGGTTTCCATTGTATTTATACTTTTGGGGCTCTGCAAATGCAACATGGCACCTGAAAACTAATCCAGCAAAATCTGCCATCCAAAATCCTAATAGTGCTCCTTCCATTCTGAGCCCTAACATACAGCAGATTATGACCACATATGGGGTATTGTCGTGATCATGAGCAATTGTTTAACAAACTGTAGGGAGCTTTTTCTCATTTAATCCCTTGTGAAAATTAAAACTTTGGGGATAAAGGGACATTTAGGTAATTTTTCACTTTACACATCCCAAGGTTCACATTAGTGAATAACAGCAAAATCCTGCCTGTCTTCTGTATTAGTGTTTTTGGGAGTCCGAGGTCTTGTGGTTGACATTTGCGGTACATATAGTATATATACACATGGTCTACACCTTACACTACTATTTTATATGTATTTTGTATATGAATGTGAGATTGAACATTAATTTTGCATGCAAATATGTGTTTTAGTGCACTTTTTCAAAACATTATGTTTGTCACAAAGTTGCATGAAGGAGGATGCGGCTATCGACCCATTAAGGCAAATCTAATCTTCAGGTTGTCTACTTTCAATACAATATATAGGGTTTAGAGGGTTCACTTGCTTTTCATGGTGTGAAATCCCTACATTTTATAGAATAATACTTTAACATTTTAACCCCTTAGCGACCTTTGACGTACTATTACGTAATACTACATCATGGAGCACTCACTCTTCTCCATACCCTTCGGTTGGAGCTTTTACCGTTCGAAGGTTTTACAATAAGATAAGATAATCCTTTAATAGTCCCACAGTGGGGAAATTTCAGTATGTTACAGCAACATAGTAATACAGATACAGGATAATACACAGTAATATGTTACAGAAGTAGACACATATGCTGAGAAGAGAATATATACTAGGAGTCAATAGCAGCTAAGTACAGTCATGGCCAAAAGTTTTGAGAATGATACAAATATTAATCTTTACAAAGTCTACTGCTTCAGTTTTTCTAATGGCAATTTGCATATACTCCAGAATGTTATAAAGAGTGATCAGCTTAACAGCAATTACTTGCAAAGTCAATATTTGCCTAGAAAATGAACTTTATCCCACAAAACACATTTCAACATCATTGCAGCCCTGCCTTAAAAGGACCAGCTAACATCGTTTCAGTGATTGCTCCATTAACACAGGTGTGGGTGTTGATGAGGACAGGGCTGGAGATCAATCTGTCATGATTAAGTAAGGATGACACCACTGGACACTTTAAAAGGAGGCTGGTGCTTGGCATCATTGTTTCTCTTCTGTTAACCATGGTTATCTGTAAAGAAACACGTGCAGTCATCATTGAACTGCACAAAAATGGCCTAACAGGGAAGAGTATCGCAGCTAGAAAGATTGCACCTCAGTCAACAATCTATCGCATCATCAAGAACTTCAAGGAGAGAGGTTCCATTGTTGGCAAAAAGGCTCCAGGGCGCCCAAGAAAGACTAGCAAGCGCCAGGACCATCTCTTAAAAGTGTTTCAGCTGTGGGATCGGGCTACCAGCAGTGCAGAGCTTGCTCAGGAATGGCAGCAGGCAGGTGTGAGTGCATCTGCTCGCACTATGAGGAGGAGACTCTTGGAGCAAGGCCTGGTCTCAAGGAGGGCAGCAAAGAATCCACTTCTCTCCAGAAAAAACATCAGGCACAGACTGATATTCTGCAAAAGGTACAGGGAGTGGACTGCTGAGGACTGGGGTAAAGTCATTTTCTCTAATGAATCCCCTTTTCGATTGTTTGGGGCATCTGGAAAACAGCTTATTCGGAGAAGACGAGGTGAGCGCTACCACCAGTCTTGTCTCATGACAACTGTAAAGCATCCTGAAACCATTCATGTGTGGGGTTCTCAGCCAAGGGAATCAGCTCTCTCACAGTCTTGCCTAAAAACACAGCCATGAATAAAGAATGGTACCAGAATGTCCTCCAAGATCAACTTCTCCCAACCGTCCAAGAGCAGTTTGGCGATCAACAATGCCTTTTCCAGCATGATGGAGCACCTTGCCATAAAGCAAAGGTGATAAATAAATGGCTCAGGGAACAAAACAGAGAGATTTTGGGTCCATGGCTTGGAAACTCCCCAGATCTTAATCCCATTGAGAACTTGTGGTCAATCATCAGGAGACGGGTGGACAAACAAAAACCTACCAATTATGACAAAATGCAAGCATTGATTGTGCAAGAATGGACTGCTATCAGTCAGGATTTGGTCCAGAAGTTGATTGAAAGCATGCCAGGGAGAATTGCAGAGGTCCTGAAGAAGAAGGGTCAACACTGCAAATATTGACTTGCTGCATTAACTCATTCTGTCAATATAAGCTTTTGTTACTCATAATATGATTGCAATTATATTTCTATATGTGATAAAAACATCTGAGAAACACACATAAAAACCAGCAGCAGATCACGTGAAAATATAATATTTGTGTCATTCTCAAAACTTTTGGCCATGACTGTACTATACAGAAAAGGACCTATCCAACCAACTTCTACAGAAGTATCACATTGATAAAAGGATTTGCGCTTACCAACCGTAGTTCTTGTTTCATTAGTGTGTGTGAGGCTTTAATAAACAAATGAAACAAGAACTACGGTTGGTAAGCGCGGATCCTTTTATCCATTTGATACCTCTGTAGAAGTTGGTTGGATAGGTCCTTTTCTGTATAGTACCATGCATACGTGCTTTCACAGTTAAGATCTGCCAGCTACTAGTCATTTTGTCTATGAAGTGATATTTGAGTGCTGTGATCATTTCACAGCGTTTAAAGGTGATTATATGTTGAATAATACTTTGTGGAATTACTTTAAAAGGGTAATGCACAAGGTGCCGCGCAGTGCTCTCTCGTGTTTCCATAGCAGCTAAGGAACAGAAGAGAGAGAAGGAAGACTTCATAGTCATAATCATTAGTTCTCTGTGCGGAGTGATCTTCGCTTGGTCTGATGTAGATTATACAGCCTGTTTGCGGACCTGTGATAGCACTCCTTCTCACACTTGGGGTGAAGCAGACGGTCACTTACAGTGTTGCCAAGTCCCATCAAGGTCCCATACATGGAGTGGGAGTTGTTCTCCTTCATGGAGGTCACCACAGACAGTATCCTTCTGTCACCCACCACCTGTACTGGGTCCAGGGGGCTCCCCAGGACAGAGCGGGCCCTTCTGATCAGCCTGTCAAGTCTATTTCTGTCCCTGGTTGATATACTGCTCCCGCAGCAGGCCATACCGAATAAGATGGCTGAAGCAACCACAGAGTTGAAGAAGGCCCTAAATAATGGCCCCTGGACTCCGAAGGCCCTCAGCCTCCTGAGCAGGTAGAGCCTGCTGTGGCACTTTCTGTTCAGCGCCTCCAGGAGTCATGACCACCGCATTCAAAGGGTTTTGTGCCGTTTCCTCGTACCCCGTAGGGACACATGAAAAAGTTTAAAAAAAAAAAAAAAAAAAAAAAAGTGGAAAAAGAAAGCGATTTAAAATTTTTTTATAAAGTTATAAAACTCAAAAAAAAAATTCTATAGAAAATTATATATATAAAAAAAATAAATAAATAATGCATATTTGGTATCGTCGAGTCCCTAACAATCTGTACAATAAAACTGAAAATATTAAATGTATATGGTGAACGTTGGGGCGGGAAAAAAAATGGAAAAAACCCACCAGAGGTAGTGATTTTTCGCCATTTCACCTTACAAAATATGCTATAAAAAGTGATCAAAAAGTTCTATGCACCCCAAAACAGTACCAATAAAAAGCACAAGTCGTTCAGCAAAAACTAAGCCCCCAATCAACGCTGTCAACCAAAAAATAAAAATGTTACGCCTCTCAGAATATGGCAATGCAAAAAACATTGATTTATGTCCCCAAATGTGATTTTATTCTGCATTAGTATAGCATAACAAAATAATATAAATGAGGTATCGCCGTAACCGTACTGACCCAAAGAATAAAGGTCACATGTTACTTATACTGTATGCTGCACGGCGAAAAATTTTAAACGTAAAACGCAATGCCAGTATTTTTAATTTTTTTTTAATCCAGCAAAAAAAGTTAATAAAATGTATTCAATAAGTTGTAGGCACCCAAAAATGGTGTCATTTCAAAATGCATCTCATCCCGCAAACAATAAGCCATTATATGGCCACGCCACCAGAAAAATAAAGAACCTAGCAATGTGAAGACTAAAAAAAAAAAAAAAAACAAATTTGCCAAATCATTAGAACACAACAGGCTGCGGCAGGAAGGGAGTATATAAGCTGTGTGAGCGTATATCAACGGACACCCCAGATTTAGAGCTTATGAGGGAAAAGACACCAGAAGTGACCCCCAAAGTGACTCCACCCAATCATTGGAGCTACTGGGAAATAGAAGGGAATTTGGTGTTTGCAATGTACTCCGCACAGTTTACGTATTTCCTCTTCACCATCCTCTGTGCAGTCATGTCTGGAATACTAATACTCAAGACACCCCCTGATAAATTCTTTGAGGGGTGCATTTTTCAAAATGAGGTCACACTTTTGGGGAATCCACTTTTCTGGTACCTTACAGGCTCTACAAACATGCCATGGCGTTCAGATACAAACATCTGAATCTGTACTACAAAAGTCACATAGCTTCCCTTCTGCACCCTGCTGTGTGCCCAAACTGCAGTTTATGCCACATGTATGACACTGGTGTACCCAGGATAACGAACATGATGTCATATGTGTGTATAAACTGATATTAGGGCACAGCCGGACACAGAATGGAAGAAGGGTTATTTGGTTTTTGGAGCACAGACTAAGACGTTTTTGGTTTTTGGATGCCATGAAACTTACATAGAGACCCTAAAATTGCCCCTACAAAATGGGGCACTTCTTGGGGAATTCCAGTTTACCGACACCTCCAGCTCTCTGTAAAAACAACATGGTGCCCAGAAAATCCCTCTAAATCTGTACCCCAAAAGCTAAAAAGCACAGTGCTTCTTCCCTTCTGAGCCATGCTGTGTGCCAAAGCAGCAGTTTCCACCCACAAATATAATTTTTTGCCCCTCGGGATGGCCCACTTAATAGTTTTAGGAGTGCAGGTCTCTGACAACATAAAGTGGGTGCAACGTATTGGGCACCGAAATGGCATATTTCTTTAAAAATTTCATACATTCCTTGACGGGTGTAGTTTCTAAAATGGCATCACTTTTGAGGGGCTCAGCAAATGCGATATGGCACCTCAAAGAACTATTCCAGCAAAATCTGCCCTCCAAAATTAAAATAGCGCTCTTTCCATTCTGAGTCCCACTATGTACCCATACAGCAGACTATGACCACATATGGGGTATTGCCGTGTTCAGGAGAAATTGTGTAACAAACCGTTGTGGGGGGGGGGGGGTTAATTCTTTAACTACTTGCAAAAAATTTTAAATATGGACAAATTTATTGGAAAAAAGAGTAATTTTTAATTTTTTACATTTCAAAGTTAATAAAATCTGTAAAACAGCTGTGAGGTCAAAATGCTCACTCTATCCCGGCAAAAAACCATCTGCAAAGAGTTTGTTTGTTCTCCCCATGTTTGCATGGATTTCCATCCCATATTCCAAAAAGACATACTGATAGGAAAAAAAAAAAAAGTACATTGTGAGCTCTATGTGGGGCTCACAATCTACATTTAAAGAGGACCTTTCATCAGATTGGGCACAGGCAGTTCTATATACTGCTGGAAAGCTGACAGTGCGCTGAATTCAGGGCACTGTCGGCTTTCCCGATGTGTGCCCCGGGTAATGCGCTATTGGTCCCGGTACCGTAGCGCTTTACAGTCAGAAGAGCGTTTCTGACACTTAGCCAGGGACGCCCTACTGCCCAGCAGTGCCTATCGCGCTGTACTGTGTGAGCAGGGAGAAACTCCATAGGCGATAGGCGCTGCTGGGCAGAAGGGCGTCCCTGATTAAGTGTCAGAAACGCCCTTCTGACTGTAAAGCGCTATGGTACCGGGGCCGATCGCGCTTTACCCAGGCACAGAACGGGAAAGCCGACAGTGCGCTGAATTCAGCGCACTGTCAACTTTCTAGCAGTATATACACTCACCGGCCACTTTATTAGGTACACCTGTCCAACTGCTCGTTAACACTTAATTTCTAATCAGCCAATCACATGGCGGCAACTCAGTGCATTTAGGCATGTAGACATGGTCAAGACAATCTCCTGCAGTTCAAACCGAGCATCAGTATGGGGAAGAAAGGTGATTTGAGTGCCTTTGAACGTGGCATGGTTGTTGGTGCCAGAAGGGCTGGTCTGAGTATTTCAGAAACTGCTGATCTACTGGGATTTTCACGCACAACCATCTCTAGGGTTTACAGAGAATGGTCCGAAAAAGAAAAAACATCCAGTGAGCGGCAGTTCTGTGGGCGGAAATGCGTTGTTGATGCCAGAGGTCAGAGGAGAATGGCCAGACTGGTTCCAGCTGATAGAAAGGCAACAGTGACTCAAATAGCCACCCGTTACAACCAAGGTAGCCAGAAGAGCATCTCTGAACGCACAGTACGTCGAACTCTGAGGCAGATGGGCTACAGCAGCAGAAGACCACACCGGGTGCCACTCCTTTCAGCTAAGAACAGGAAACTGAGGCTACAATTTGCACAAGCTCATCGAAATTGGACAATTGAAGATTGGAAAAACGTTGCCTGGTCTGATGAGTCTCGATTTCTGCTGCGACATTCGGATGGTAGGGTCAGAATTTGGCGTCAACAACATGAAAGCATGGATCCATCCTGCCTTGTATCAACGGTTCAGGCTGGTGGTGGTGGTGTCATGGTGTGGGGAATATTTTCTTGGCACTCTTTGGGCCCCTTGGTACCAATTGAGCATCGTTGCGACGCCAAAGCCTACCTGAGTATTGTTGCTGACCATGTCCATCCCTTTATGACCACAATGTACCCAACATCTGATGGCTACTTTCAGCAGGATAATGCGCCATGTCATAAAGCTGGAATCATCTCAGACTGGTTTCTTGAACATGACAATGAGTCCACTGTACTCCAATGGCCTCCACAGTCACCAGATCTCAATCCAATAGAGCATCTTTGGGATGTGGTAGAACGGGAGATTCGCATCATGGATGTGCAGCCGACAAATCTGCGGCAACTGTGTGATGCCATCATGTCAATATGGACCAAAATCTCTGAGGAATGCTTCCAGCACCTTGTTGAATCTATGCCATGAAGAATTGAGGCAGTTCTGAAGGCAAAAGGGGGTCCAACCCGTTACTAGCATGGTGTACCTAATAAAGTGGCCGGTGAGTGTAGAACTGCCTGTGCCCAATCTGATGAAAGATCCTTTAAAAAAAGAAAAAAAAAAATGCTTACTCTTCCCCTAGATAAATTCTATGAGGGGTGTAGTTTCCAAAATGGGGTCACTGTTAGGGGGTTTCCACTGTATTGGTACTCTAGGGGCTCTGCAAATGCGACATGGCACCTGAAAAATATTCCAGCAAAATCTGCCCTTCAAAAGCCAAATAGCATTCTGTCCATTCTGAGCCCCACCATGTACCCAAAAAGCAGATTAGGACCACGTATGGGGTATTGCCGTGTTCAGGAGAAATAGTTTAAACTGTGGGGGGCATTTTCTCCTTTAACCCCTTGTGAAAATGAAAACTGGGGATAGAGTGACATTTTAGTCATTTATCATTTACACATTCCAATGGTAGTAAAATCTGTAAAACAGCTGTAGGGTCAAAATTCTCACTATTCCCCTGGATGAATTCTGTGAGGGGTGTAGTCTCTAAAATGGGGTCACTTTTGGGGGATTTTCATAGTTTTGGTACTCTAAGGGCTCTGCAAATGAGACATGGTGCATTAAAACTATTCCAGCAAAATCTGCTGTTCAAAAGCCCAGTGTCGCTCCTTCCCTTCCATGTGCTGCCGTGTAACCAAAAAAATCAGCTTACACACACATGTGGGGGAATTCTGTGCACGGGAGAAACTGCATGATAAACTTCCAGATGCATTTTCTCCTTTAACTCTTTGTAAATGTGTTAATTTTAGGTCTAAATGAATGTATTAGTGAAAAAAATTAAATGTCTAAATTTCAACTCCAAATTTTTATTCTTATGAAATGCTGAAAGGGTTAACAAACATCCC
Organism: Leptodactylus fuscus; assembly: GCF_031893055.1. Classification (NCBI taxonomy): domain Eukaryota; kingdom Metazoa; phylum Chordata; class Amphibia; order Anura; family Leptodactylidae; genus Leptodactylus; species Leptodactylus fuscus. Next base: position 38,402,009 of record NC_134271.1, read on the forward strand.
AAATGCTGTTTTGAATTATTTGAAGGGTGCAGTTTAGAAAATGGGGTGATTTATGGGGGTTTCTATTATATAGGCCTTTATAATTCCTTTCAGAACTGAAGTCGTCCCTAAAAAATTAGTTTGGGGAATTTTCTAGTAGATCTGGAAAATCGCTGTTACACTTGTAGGCCTTGCAACGTGCAAAAAAAATTAAAAGACGATCAAAAGTTGATACCAATGTAAAAGCAGAGATATGGTAGATAATATTTATTCTTATATTTGGGTGGTATAACTATCTGCCTGAAAAGCAGAGAATTTCACATTTTGAAAATTGATATTTTTTCAAAATTTCCATCTAATGTCCTATTTTTTTATTTTTTATAAGTAAATACAAAAATATTGATTGTTTTTTCGTAACACATCATACTTCATGTTAGTGGTAAACAATCTCAAAATCTCTTGTGTAAGTTAAAGTGTCTCAAAGTTATTGCCATTTAAAAGTGTCAGTTTTGAAAAAAAGAGGCCTGGTGCTTAACATACTTTTGGGCTGTGTTGACCCCTTCCGGCAATGGCATTTTTTGATTTACGTTTTTCATTTTTGACTGCCCTCCTTCTAAACCCCATAACTTTTATTTCTCCGCTCCCAGAGCCATATGAGGTCTTAATCTTTGCGGGACAAATTTTTCTTCATAATGCCGCCATTAATTATTCTGTATAATCTACTGGGAAGCTGGAAAAAAAATTCAGAATGGGGTGGATTTGAAGAAAAAATGCATTTCTGCGAATTTCTTACGGGCTTCGGTTTTACGGCGTTCACGGTGCAGCCAAAATGACATGTCCCCTGTATTCTGTTTCGTTACGATACCAGGGATACCAAATTTATATGGTTTGATTTACATTTTAACCCCTTAAAAAAAACTCCAAAACTGTTAAAAAAAAAAAAATTTTCTAAAACTCGCCATATTCTGACAGCCGTAACTTTTTTTTATACGTCCGTGAACGGGGATGAATAGGGCGTCTTTTTTTGAGGGGCCAGGTGCACTTTTTAGTTCGAAAAAGGAAAAAAGGGGGAAATACTCAGCCCACTCGCGGTTGCTACTTGCAGTCGCACTTTCCACTCTTATATTCCTATTGCAGGCTTGCTCGGATATAATGTACCTTCGGCTTTGAGCGAAACGGTAAGTCCACGAATAAAAAGTTCAATCCAGCAACGCCAAGTGGAAATTAAAAACACCTTCTTTAATGTAGAAAATTCTTCATAAAATCGATAGAACACACATGTACTTTTTAGTTCTACCATTTTCGGGAAATGTCATTGTTTTGATCACTTTTTATTCAAATTTTTATCATAATTAAAACAGTGAAAAAATGGCAGTTTGGCACTTTTGACTATTTTTCCCGCTACGGCGTTTACCATACAGGAAAAATATTTTTATAGATTTGTAGAGCGGACGATTTCAGACACAACGATACCTAACATGTATGTGTTTCACAGTTTTTAACTACTTTTATATGTGCTCTAGGGAAAAGGGACTGATTTGAATTAATACTTACTTTTTTTTATTTATTTTTTATTTTTTTGCATTTATTAGACCCCCTAGGGGGTCTTGAACCCCAGGGGGGTCTGATTACTAATGCAATGCATTACAATGCTAATGCATTGCAAAGTACAGACACTTCTATTGCAGGCTATGTAGCATAGCCTGCGATAGAAGCAATGTAATGACAAGCCGGGAGCCTTCACAAGGCTCCCGGTTGCCATAGTAACGTGACGCAAACCCCGGAGCTTACTCCGGGTGCGGGCGATCACCAGGAAAATGGCGGCGCCCATGCGCCGCCGGGAAAATGGCGCCTTGGTCAGCTTTGACTGAGGTGCCTGAAGACTTAATGCCTTCGATCGGTCCGGGGACCGATCGGAGACATTAGCGCCAGTTGTCTAAGGTGTAAAGCAGTAGACACCTGGCGGCTATTGCAGCCGCCCGGATCCCGGGCTGCCGCCATAGGTACACACCCGGCATGCACCGTACTAGTAAGGTGGATGTCGGGAAAGGGTTAAGCTTCAAAGCAGATTTTTGTTCCTTCCAGTTCTGGTGATCTTCTCTAGACATGTGCATGTGGGTTTAGGCCTTAGTGATATGAATGAACTCTGCACATGTTGAACATGTTTTTAGTTGGTTTGGTGCATATAATGTATTGTTTGGTTTTCACTTTTAACAACTGATATACATTTATTTGCACGTTACTTTCTAAAACAGTCACTTTAAATCAAAATTACATGACACCTTTTTATGCTGATAGCAAGCTGTCTGTCCCCTAGAGGACAGATAAGGGGATTACAAGTAGCAATTGTAAACAGTAGAGATAAGGACATATAATAAATGTCCTTATCTCTACTGTGTTTACAATTTTCTACTTTTATCTGTCCTCTAGGGGACAGACAGCTTGCTATCAGCATAAAAAGGTGTCAGTATGCAATCAGTATGTGCATCAGTCTGTTTTTAGCCTCAAACTAAATTCAAACGGAAGGATGGCATACTGATGTGTGAACCAAGCCTTAAGCTATGCCCCTGTATTACATTAATTACATTACAAGATTTTCTAACCATATGCTCATAAATACAAGTGATCAAAAGGACTAAACTACAAGTTGTAAGAACTTACCTGTTGAACAGTAACACTGGGCATCATGAAAGCATCAGGTGTCATTAATTTAGGTTTTGAGTCTGTTGACAGCAATATAAAATCTGTAGAAGTTCTTAAGCTGTCAGACTGAGATTCAAGGAGAGATTCTGAAAGAGGCCGCCTTTCAGTTCCGACATCTACTATTTGATCTGAAGAAGCTGAAAAAAGAAGACAATGTAAATGTCAAAACCGCATTAATGCCATGAGAGAATGAAAGTCACAAAATGTTCTCA
>NC_134271.1:38409902-38412402 GCF_031893055.1 Leptodactylus fuscus
GCACCACATGGGCCCTACCCATCAACCAGAAGAAGACCAAAGTCATGGTATTCCAGAAGAAGGGCCACAATAAAGCCTCCACCACCTCACAATTCACACTGAACGGCTCCACACTGGAGAAAACCAACAGCTACACCTACCTGGGGCTGGAGCTCAGCCAATCAGGTAGCTTCAAAGCAGCAATAGAAACCCTGAAAGCAAAAGCCTGCAGAACCTTCTACGCCATCAGAAGACAACTGTACCACCTCAAACCACCGGTGAGGGTCTGGATGAAGATATTTGACGCTGTCATCTCCCCGATCCTTCTCTATGGCAGTGAGGTTTGGGGCCCAGCCACCTACCCAGACCAGTCAAGGTGGGATTCCAGCCCAACAGAGAACTTCCACCTGGAGTTCTGCAAATACCTGCTACATGTCCATCGCAACACCACCAACATAGCCTGCAGGGCAGAGCTAGGCAGACTCCCCCTATGGCTCACCATACAGAAGAGGGCGCTAGCTTTCCAGGCACACATCCAGGGGAGCAAGCCTGACTCCTACCACCACCAAGCCTGGCTAAGCCACCTGAGCAAACCAGACATTCAACAACCAAACAGCAGCCAACCACCAAACCAAAAACTCCAACAGATGATAACCAAGGCCGAAATAAAGGCGACCACAGAGGCAAACAGAGAGCGGTACATTGAAGAATGGAGAAATGAAATAAATAACTCCAAGAAACTCACCGTGTACCAATCCCTACAAAGGGACTACACCATGGCCACCTACCTGGAGAGAATACGCCACCCCAAGCACAGACAGACCCTGAGCCGATACAGACTGAGCGCCCACAACCTAGAGATAGAGACGGGGCGATACAGACAGACGTACAAGCCACGGGAGAAGAGACTGTGCCAGCACTGTGACCAGGGGGTCCTAGAAGACGAGACCCACTTCCTGCTACACTGCACCAAATACTCAGATATGAGGGCCGTCTACTACCAAAGACTCTCTGCCCACATCCCAGACTTCATATCTGCAGACGAGAAGAGGAAACTCTACATCCTACTGGGAGAAGAAGAGGCCACTGTGGAGATCGCTGCCCAATACGTGTCCAGCTGTCACCAAACCAGAGGAAGATGAGACTCCATGGACTGTTATATTTATCCCAATACACCCGCCCCACCCACCCCCACCCCCACCTCCCCATATAGCAGTCACCAACGAAGAGGAAGATGAGACTCCATGGACTGTTATAACCGAACCCCCCCCCCCCCCCCATACCCACCACCCACCCACCACCCACCCAACCCAACTCCCCCCCCCCACCCACCCACTTTACTAGCTTTGGCAATGCCAAATACCTATTCGGACGTGCCAATAAAGCATTTTTTGATTTGATTGATTTGATTTGATTATACACACACACATATATATATATATATATATATACACACATATATATATATACACACACATATATATATACACGCACATATATATATATATATATATATATACACACACACATATATATATATATATATATACACATATATATATATATATACACACACACATATATATATATATATACACATATATATACACACACATATATACACACATATATATACACACACACATATACACATATATATATACACACACACAATATATATATATATATATATATATATATATATATATATATATATATACACACATATATATACACCCATGGGCTACAAGGAATTCTCAGTGCCCGCCCAGAAAAATAAGACCACCAAACATGGCCGCCACTCAGGAGGCATACTAATATGGTACAAGGAGGAGCTCAAAGAACACGTAAAAGCTACCAAACGTGGAACTAATCACATATGGATAAAAATAAGCAGCTCCATCCTCAGCGGCCAGCAGGACATCTATCTCTGTGCAGTATATATGCCCCCACCAGGGTCCCCCTACCACGACCCCGACACTTACGAGGTCCTACAAAGGGAAGCTGTCCACTTCCAACCCAAAGGCAGAGTACTAATATGCGGAGACCTGAATGCAAGGACAGGCACAGAGTTAGACTACCTGCCTCCTGACGACAACCCACATACGCACGGTAGTGAGATCCACCACCCAGAACCCACACAGACAAGAAGAAACAGCCAAGACAGAATTGTCAACAAGAGTGGGAGACAACTGCTGAACATGTGCCGAAGCCTAGGACTGTACATAATAAACGGACGTACCACAGGCGATCCCAGAGGACGCTTCACACTAAACTCTCAAGTGGGCAACAGCGTGGTGGACTATGCCATTACAGACGCAGACCTGTCAGACATTGAAGACTTCACAATCGCACCTGACTCCCATCTATCAGACCACAACCAGATCCTACTATACATGAGAACCAGGAACAAAACACCCATACATGAGCCCCAACAGTCCGGCCTCTACAACCTACCAAGACATTTCAAATGGGCCAACCACCAGGCCATAGAATATAGCAACGCAACCAACCGACCCGA